>NW_025729102.1:25000-27500 GCF_021461385.2 Schistocerca piceifrons
ACCTCCTGTCACAGCGCACAAACAATGACATGAGTCAAAGACACAGGTCTCACACAAGCATAGAATTGGAGCGCCGCCTCTAATAAGCCAAAGGTGCATCCTGACGTGACAAATCTGATCATGTCACAAGCATTCACTTACTATAATCACTATCAACGAACCTGCCGCCCCCGCCCCCCCCCCCCCTACACCTTTCCGTACAACAACGTGTAACCTAACCTAACCTAACCTAACCTATGTTGTACCTTAACCTAACCTATGTTGTACCTTAACCTAACCTATGTTGTACCTTAACCTAACCTATGTTGTACCTTAACCTAACCTATGTTGTACCTTAACCTAACCTATGTTGTACCTTAACCTAACCTATGTTGTACCTTAACCTAACCCATGTTGTACCTTAACCTAACCCATGTTGTACCTTAACCTAACCCATGTTGTACCTTAACCTAACCCATGTTGTACCTTAACCTAACCCATGTTGTACCTTAACCTAACCCATGTTGTGCCTCAACCTAACCCATGTTGTGCCTCAACCTAACCCATGTTGTGCCTCAACCTAACCCATGTTGTGCCTTAACCTAACCCATGTTGTGCCTCAACCTAACCCATGTTGTGCCTTAACCTAACCCATGTTGTGCCTTAACCTAACCCATGTTGTGCCTTAACCTAACCCATGTTGTGCCTTAACCTAACCCATGTTGTGCCTTAACCTAACCCATGTTGTGCCTTAACCTAACCCATGTTGTGCCTTAACCTAACCCATGTTGTGCCTTAACCTAACCCACGTTGTCGCCTTAACGTAACCCACGTTGTCGCCTAAACCTGCTCTGTAATTGTTATACGACTCGTTCAATTACTGTAGTGTTGCCCACCCGCAACCCTCGCAATATAGTTCGCTACTCGCACTGCCCGCACCCCTGTGTATCGCTTCATGTTAAACACCTTGCAAGTCTTGCTCACTTTCCACATGCTCCTGCTGTACACTGTAATGTGGATGGCAGCAGGACGTACATGCCGCCCCTCCCCACGTCCCCACCTTGCCCCCTGCCTTCGCAAGCTGGTTGGTGAGAAGTTTGCATGTTCAATGCCCTTCGCATGCGACGTACTCAGGCTACGTTGTGGTGCGGCCTGTGTCAACTGTCCGCTGATGTCGTACGCGTGAACCACAATCTGTACTGCACATTCGTCCTTATGTACTGAATGATACATCGTGGCACATGTGTGACCGCACAACGACTGCGCCCAAAAACGGCGGACCATACAGTGCAAATATTGTGCACGCAGCTACGTGTCGTCTCCCTATGAGAGCTGGATTGCAGTGTGGTACGCCATAGAGACGTGTGGGAGGAACGGACGCCGTGGATGGCGATCAGCATGAGCTGTCTGTTGATGTATTCGGACCTAGTCGTCTCTCCTCACACACCGTGATGGCATGGTGCACCGCGTTCCATATCTGCGACATGCTACAGAGGCCGGTTGACAGTCGTTCGAGCAATGGACATCGCATACGTACGGGGGCCACCTTCCACGTATTGTCTAGGCGTGCACATTTTGTTGCGTGTATGTGGGCAGACGTAGTGTGGCGTGACACCTGACACAGGCATGCAATAATCGTTGAAGTTGCAAATGGCGATGGACGCCTGCGTTTTCTGGTGAAGTTACGCAAATGAACAAATGGTAACCTGTTGTGGTGCGGTTGTTCTCGCTAGGGGTGAATCGGTGATGGCGACGATAGGTTGAGGTACTAACCGGTTGTTCCAGCGATACCCACCATGCCGACGAAACTGAACGGCATCTGGGTGTGAAGCGATACGCGGCGGTGGCTGGGTGGGACCGTCCCCGGCCGGTGAGGGGGCGCCTCCCGGCGTGCTGGCCGCGCGGTGCGTGGGCGCACGCGCTACAGCCGGCTGGTGGGGGCGGCCAGTGGCAGGCGCGCCGGCCGACGGACGCGGCAGGCGTCGCAGCTGCGCGCCGGCGCACCCTGCGCGCGGCGCCGTGCGGCCAAAGTAGGTCCTCGCGGGCCCGGTGCGAAGCGCGGTGGACATCTTCAGTGTGCTGGTCCGATTGAGGACTGTGTGCGTTGAGGATGCGCCGCCGCCCGGCGCTCGGCGCCGCGACGCCGTCTGCTGCTCGGTCGCCCCAGCGGTTCTCGCTGGTGGTTTGTATCGCAGCTGTGCGGATGTGTTGGCGCGTGCGCTGTGCTGGGAGAGTTCGCTTCGGCACCCAAGTGGGGCTTTTGTCCTTCTGTGGCGCTGGCGTTGGAGCTGCCGGTCACCGTAGGTGGCGCGTGTTGTCTCCCGCCGGCAATGCCACGACAGCACGCTCCCGGGCCTCTGTCGGCAGCGGCAAGCTCAGTTGGGAGCACGGGTGGTCGCACCGAAAGCGTCTACTCGCCTAACTCCGGGCGATTGCGCCTCTCTCGAACCCGACCAAGTACTTGGGACGGCGCTGCGCGCCGCCGGGACCTGAGAGGGTTTCGAGGTGTATTGTGCAGGGG
>NW_025729102.1:37500-42500 GCF_021461385.2 Schistocerca piceifrons
GCAGCTACGTGTCGTCTCCCTATGAGAGCTGGATTGCAGTGTGGTACGCCATAGAGACGTGTGGGAGGAACGGACGCCGTGGATGGCGATCAGCATGAGCTGTCTGTTGATGTATTCGGACCTAGTCGTCTCTCCTCACACACCGTGATGGCATGGTGCACCGCGTTCCATATCTGCGACATGCTACAGAGGCCGGTTGACAGTCGTTCGAGCAATGGACATCGCATACGTACGGGGGCCACCTTCCACGTATTGTCTAGGCGTGCACATTTTGTTGCGTGTATGTGGGCAGACGTAGTGTGGCGTGACACCTGACACAGGCATGCAATAATCGTTGAAGTTGCAAATGGCGATGGACGCCTGCGTTTTCTGGTGAAGTTACGCAAATGAACAAATGGTAACCTGTTGTGGTGCGGTTGTTCTCGCTAGGGGTGAATCGGTGATGGCGACGATAGGTTGAGGTACTAACCGGTTGTTCCAGCGATACCCACCATGCCGACGAAACTGAACGGCATCTGGGTGTGAAGCGATACGCGGCGGTGGCTGGGTGGGACCGTCCCCGGCCGGTGAGGGGGCGCCTCCCGGCGTGCTGGCCGCGCGGTGCGTGGGCGCACGCGCTACAGCCGGCTGGTGGGGGCGGCCAGTGGCAGGCGCGCCGGCCGACGGACGCGGCAGGCGTCGCAGCTGCGCGCCGGCGCACCCTGCGCGCGGCGCCGTGCGGCCAAAGTAGGTCCTCGCGGGCCCGGTGCGAAGCGCGGTGGACATCTTCAGTGTGCTGGTCCGATTGAGGACTGTGTGCGTTGAGGATGCGCCGCCGCCCGGCGCTCGGCGCCGCGACGCCGTCTGCTGCTCGGTCGCCCCAGCGGTTCTCGCTGGTGGTTTGTATCGCAGCTGTGCGGATGTGTTGGCGCGTGCGCTGTGCTGGGAGAGTTCGCTTCGGCACCCAAGTGGGGCTTTTGTCCTTCTGTGGCGCTGGCGTTGGAGCTGCCGGTCACCGTAGGTGGCGCGTGTTGTCTCCCGCCGGCAATGCCACGACAGCACGCTCCCGGGCCTCTGTCGGCAGCGGCAAGCTCAGTTGGGAGCACGGGTGGTCGCACCGAAAGCGTCTACTCGCCTAACTCCGGGCGATTGCGCCTCTCTCGAACCCGACCAAGTACTTGGGACGGCGCTGCGCGCCGCCGGGACCTGAGAGGGTTTCGAGGTGTATTGTGCAGGGGAGCTCAGCCTCCTCCTGTTTGCAGAATGATTGAGCGGACGCTTGCGTGTTCGCGCGGGCCCCCGGGACACACTCCCGGGCGGCCGGCTGCTCAGCTCTAGTTGACGCAGCTCCCTGGTTGATCCTGCCAGTAGTCATATGCTTGTCTCAAAGATTAAGCCATGCATGTCTCAGTACAAGCCGCATTAAGGTGAAACCGCGAATGGCTCATTAAATCAGTTATGGTTCCTTAGATCGTACCCACGTTACTTGGATAACTGTGGTAATTCTAGAGCTAATACATGCAAACAGAGTCCCGACCAGAGATGGAAGGGACGCTTTTATTAGATCAAAACCAATCGGTCGGCTCGTCCGGTCCGTTTGCCTTGGTGACTCTGAATAACTTTGGGCTGATCGCACGGTCCTCGTACCGGCGACGCATCTTTCAAATGTCTGCCTTATCAACTGTCGATGGTAGGTTCTGCGCCTACCATGGTTGTAACGGGTAACGGGGAATCAGGGTTCGATTCCGGAGAGGGAGCCTGAGAAACGGCTACCACATCCAAGGAAGGCAGCAGGCGCGCAAATTACCCACTCCCGGCACGGGGAGGTAGTGACGAAAAATAACGATACGGGACTCATCCGAGGCCCCGTAATCGGAATGAGTACACTTTAAATCCTTTAACGAGTATCTATTGGAGGGCAAGTCTGGTGCCAGCAGCCGCGGTAATTCCAGCTCCAATAGCGTATATTAAAGTTGTTGCGGTTAAAAAGCTCGTAGTTGGATTTGTGTCCCACGCTGTTGGTTCACCGCCCGTCGGTGTTTAACTGGCATGTATCGTGGGACGTCCTGCCGGTGGGGCGAGCTGAAGGCGTGCGACCGCCTCGTGCGTGCTCGTGCGTCCCGAGGCGGACCCCGTTGAAATCCTACCAGGGTGCTCTTTATTGAGTGTCTCGGTGGGCCGGCACGTTTACTTTGAACAAATTAGAGTGCTTAAAGCAGGCAAGCCCGCCTGAATACTGTGTGCATGGAATAATGGAATAGGACCTCGGTTCTATTTTGTTGGTTTTCGGAACCCGAGGTAATGATTAATAGGGACAGGCGGGGGCATTCGTATTGCGACGTTAGAGGTGAAATTCTTGGATCGTCGCAAGACGAACAGAAGCGAAAGCATTTGCCAAGTATGTTTTCATTAATCAAGAACGAAAGTTAGAGGTTCGAAGGCGATCAGATACCGCCCTAGTTCTAACCATAAACGATGCCAGCCAGCGATCCGCCGCAGTTCCTCCGATGACTCGGCGGGCAGCCTCCGGGAAACCAAAGCTTTTGGGTTCCGGGGGAAGTATGGTTGCAAAGCTGAAACTTAAAGGAATTGACGGAAGGGCACCACCAGGAGTGGAGCCTGCGGCTTAATTTGACTCAACACGGGAAACCTCACCAGGCCCGGACACCGGAAGGATTGACAGATTGATAGCTCTTTCTTGATTCGGTGGGTGGTGGTGCATGGCCGTTCTTAGTTGGTGGAGCGATTTGTCTGGTTAATTCCGATAACGAACGAGACTCTAGCCTGCTAACTAGTCGCGTGACATCCTTCGTGCTGTCAGCGATTACTTTTCTTCTTAGAGGGACAGGCGGCTTCTAGCCGCACGAGATTGAGCAATAACAGGTCTGTGATGCCCTTAGATGTTCTGGGCCGCACGCGCGCTACACTGAAGGAATCAGCGTGTCTTCCTAGGCCGAAAGGTCGGGGTAACCCGCTGAACCTCCTTCGTGCTAGGGATTGGGGCTTGCAATTGTTCCCCATGAACGAGGAATTCCCAGTAAGCGCGAGTCATAAGCTCGCGTTGATTACGTCCCTGCCCTTTGTACACACCGCCCGTCGCTACTACCGATTGAATGATTTAGTGAGGTCTTCGGACTGGTACGCGGCATTGACTCTGTCGTTGCCGATGCTACCGGAAAGATGACCAAACTTGATCATTTAGAGGAAGTAAAAGTCGTAACAAGGTTTCCGTAGGTGAACCTGCGGAAGGATCATTACCGACTAGACTGCATGTCTTTCGATGTGCGTGTCGTGTCGCGCAACACGCTACCTGTACGGCTCGCCGTAGCCGTGCGCCGCGTGCGGAACCACGCGTGCCTCTCAAAACTAGCGGCAATGTTGTGTGGTACGAGCGCTGAAGCGCTGGAGCGGCTGGCCTGCGGCACCTGGCGCCTGGCGCCGGTTTTGAATGACTTTCGCCCGAGTGCCTGTCCGCTCCGGTGTGGAGCGTACGACGCCCGTCGGCCGTGAGGCCGTTGGACACAGAACGCTGGAACAGGGGCCGCCACACGCCTCACTCCCGCCTATGCGACCGTCTCGAAAGAGACGGCGGAAACTGAGAAAAGATCACCCAGGACGGTGGATCACTCGGCTCGTGGGTCGATGAAGAACGCAGCAAATTGCGCGTCGACATGTGAACTGCAGGACACATGAACATCGACGTTTCGAACGCACATTGCGGTCCATGGATTCCGTTCCCGGGCCACGTCTGGCTGAGGGTCGGCTACGTATACTGAAGCGCGCGGCGTTTGCCCCGCTTCGCAGACCTGGGAGTGTCGCGGCCGCCTGTGGGGCCGGCCGCGTCTCCTCAAACGTGCGATGCGCGCCCGTCGCCTGGCGGTTCGCATACCGGTACTTTCTCGGTAGCGTGCACAGCCGGCTGGCGGTGTGGCGTGCGACACCTCGTACAACGACCTCAGAGCAGGCGAGACTACCCGCTGAATTTAAGCATATTACTAAGCGGAGGAAAAGAAACTAACAAGGATTCCCCCAGTAGCGGCGAGCGAACAGGGAAGAGTCCAGCACCGAACCCCGCAGGCTGCCGCCTGTCGTGGCATGTGGTGTTTGGGAGGGTCCACTACCCCGACGCCTCGCGCCGAGCCCAAGTCCAACTTGAATGAGGCCACGGCCCGTAGAGGGTGCCAGGCCCGTAGCGGCCGGTGCGAGCGTCGGCGGGACCTCTCCTTCGAGTCGGGTTGCTTGAGAGTGCAGCTCCAAGTGGGTGGTAAACTCCATCTGAGACTAAATATGACCACGAGACCGATAGCGAACAAGTACCGTGAGGGAAAGTTGAAAGAACTTTGAAGAGAGAGTTCAAAAGTACGTGAAACCGTTCTGGGGTAAACGTGAGAAGTCCGAAAGGTCGAACGGGTGAGATTCACGCCCATCCGGCCACTGGCCTCCGCCCTCGGCAGATGGGGCCGGCCGCCCGCGCGGAGCAATCCGCGGCGGGGTCGTGTCCGGTTGCCTTTCCACTCGCCGCGGGGTGGGGCCGTTCCGGTGTGCGGTGGGCCGCACTTCTCCCCTAGTAGGACGTCGCGACCCGCTGGGTGCCGGCCTACGGCCCGGGTGCGCAGCCTGTCCTTCCGCGGGCCTCGGTTCGCGTCTGTTGGGCAGAGCCCCGGTGTCCTGGCTGGCTGCCCGGCGGTATATCTGGAGGAGTCGATTCGCCCCTTTGGGCGCTCGGGCTCCCGGCAAGCGCGCGCGGTTCTTCCCGGATGACGGACCTACCTGGCCCGGCCCCGGACCCGCGCCGCTGTTGGCTCGGGATGCTCTCGGGCGGAATAATCGCTCCCGTCAGCGGCGCTTCAGCTTTGGACAATTTCACGACCCGTCTTGAAACACGGACCAAGGAGTCTAACATGTGCGCGAGTCATTGGGCTGTACGAAACCTAAAGGCGTAATGAAAGTGAAGGTCTCGCCTTGCGCGGGCCGAGGGAGGATGGGGCTTCCCCGCCCTTCACGGGGCGGCGGCCTCCGCA
>NW_025729103.1:0-43116 GCF_021461385.2 Schistocerca piceifrons
TGTTGGAGAATAATTACAATAAATAAACCTTTTCATTATCTAATGATTATATTAATTAACAGTATACCTTATTCACCATCTTGACCAGTGTTGCCGGCCGCCTACATCACACAACCGCACTCGGCTGCTACTACTGACCGACCGCTCTGCATGACGACTACTGACAGAGTACAGACTCGCAACGACTGACTGACTGACTGACTGACTGACTGAGAACCGCTCGCAACACTCGCGCAGTCCAGCGCAAACTCTCTGGTCACAGATGCTACAATGTCTCGCCATCGCTGCTACGTTACATACGTGTTTCAGTGTCTTCTTTTCATTGGGGTAACGATCTTTGGCTCTTTTTATTCTGAATACAGGGCCAAAGGTCAACGCTGCTGCCCTTATACAATTTATCAGGTTTCATTATGTCTGTTGCAATGTTACATACGGTTCATTCTTTCATTAATATTATCGTTGGGTTTGTTTTGTAGGGACGTTAACATTCTGGCACATTTTTATTATCATCGGACTCTCTGCTATTTGTGCAGGGAGGTTATGTACCTGGGTCCATTTCCATTTCCATTTACATTTTAGTATTGATAGACTTTTTGTTTTCTTTTTTGTTTCTTGTTGTTTTTCCTTCTTTTTTTTGTTGTTCTTTTTTTGTTTTGTTTTGTTTTTCCCGCTCTCAACCACCACCGCCGCATCACGCCTTCCGTTTTCTTGGTTTCTTTTCTGTTCTTCAACTGCTTCAACATCACCGCGCCCCATTTCCACACCACAGCCATCAGCCTCCAAGACGGGCAGGCGCAGTGTGCCATTTCCGGCGCACAAGCACACCCGTACGGTACTCTCCTCGCCCCCACGCCAACAACAACACAGCGACCACGCGGCTTTCAGGCATGGCACGGCACGGCACCGGCGAAATGCGCCGCCCCCGCCCCTCCGCGCATCCGTCCGTCTCGCCACGTTCACTGACAGCCGCGTCTGCGGCTACACCACGACAACCACAACACAACACCGCTCCCCTCCCTGGCAACTCATTGTTTTTCTCCTCCTCTTTTGCACAAACCACAACGCCGAGCACAGGCGCAAGCCACCCACACCGCGCCCCTCCCCGTCCCGTCTTTGGCCGCCGCTCCTCGTTTGCCCCCTCCCATCTCCCGAAATGCCATGCCAGCAGCGTTACGCATGCCCCTCCCCTGTCCACACAACACTACCGCCAAACGAACAGCCTTCCGGGCCACATGCAGGGCACGCCCACCTCCAAACACTGCCAATTCACGGACGCACACACACACACACACACACACACACACTTTCTCGACACCTTTCTGTACGGAGGGTGCGTCATCTCGACCGTGACAGAGTGACGCCAACTATCGGCGATCCATTTCCCCCCACTGGTAAAACATGTCCACTAACACCTACATACATCATTCAAGTACACAGACAATAGCATACACACAATGGGAGGGCACACGAACATGGACGGCACGGCACTGTCATACACTCTTCCTCAGAACCATATCAACAAACGTTACGTACATCCGGGAAAGCGAAAGCGAAAGCAAAAGCAAAGCCCAATGCAGCCGTCAAAGGTAACGTTCACCACGGCAGACACTTGCAGCCGCGCCGCCGTTAAACGCATTTCAGTGCGGCTCCAATACGCCTCCGACACGGGAACGTTCCGTTGCTCTACGAATGCGCTTCTCCCCTTTTTCCCTTCCTCTCTCTTTTGCCCCCCCTCCTTGCACTCTTGCCTCATTCCTCACGTTCTGCCCAGACATTCGACCGATCAAAGTCAACCTTTCGTTACCGTTCTCAGCGCGACGGTGTACAACAGTATGACGGGTGTGCCCAAGACTTCGGTTCAGTTGCGTGACGCCGGTCTATCGCGCCGATCGACAGTTACTCAGGGGGCGACGGATCGGACCACGTCACCGACACACAAAACACTTTCAAACAAACAAATACATACCGGATGGACACAGACAAACACGTGTACAGACATTCGCCAAACAAACGACGACGACCGCCGCCGCCGCCGCCGCCGCCGCCGTCTAGCGTCGCGCTTACTGTACTGCACTGGACACGCGTGCATCTTGAATGACGACATCGGTGTGCGTGCGTCGTACGCAATCAGTCAGACACGGCTATCAAAAATCAGAGTCGAATGGTACATCATCGTGCGTGTCGCCGTACACGTACAGTACAATACAACAACAATGCGTCTTAATGGCACGTTCAATTTCAACGTCACTCACACACCTCCACGCTGCAGTTACGTCGCACCATTGTCAAACTCGGCGTACAGCAAAGGGAATAGTGGGCGGCAAAAAAAAAAACCAAACAAAAACATTTCACATTTCACCCTCGCCATGTATGATGTGCAAAAAACAAACCCGCAAACGGCCGTCGTTACGGTGACACAAAAGTCGCCGATCGCACTGTCCCCCCTCGCAGACAGGTTAACACACACACACACACACACACACACACACACACACACACACACACCAACACCAATGGGTCAAAACCACTCCAACGAGGCGTGCCACCATTCCACGCCACGGCGACCAACCTCGTGGCCGTCCCCCGCAACACGCTTTGACGCGCCCCCCCCACCCACAATCAAAATGCACACATACATCACAGCCGTCCACACAAACAACAACAACAACAACAACAATTCCGCCCTTCCCGCAAAAGGCAAGTTGGTGGCCCTGAAAAGGGCCGTTTTGCCGCTCTCGCAACGGAGGAGCCTTCTCCTTCCTTCCTTCCTTCCTTCCATTCCAGAGCCACCTCCTTACTTGGAGCTCGTGTACTTGGTCACCGCCTTCGTGCCCTCGCTCACGGCGTGCTTGGCCAGCTCGCCAGGCAGCAACAGCCGCACAGCGGTCTGGATCTCGCGGGACGTGATGGTCGAGCGCTTGTTGTAGTGCGCCAGGCGAGAAGCCTCGGCCGCAATGCGCTCGAAAATGTCGTTCACGAAGCTGTTCATGATGCTCATCGCCTTCGACGAGATGCCCGTGTCAGGGTGCACCTGCTTCAGCACCTTGTAGATGTAGATGGCATAGCTCTCCTTCCTCTTGCGCTTCTTCTTCTTGTCGCCCTTCGAAATGTTCTTCTGCGCCTTGCCAGCCTTCTTGGCGGCCTTCCCGCTAGTCTTGGGCGGCATCTCGAACGAACGAACGTACGGCAGCAGCAACACCAGTAGCAAGCGCTCCGCTCTAGTCAGCGTCTCCCCACACAGTGGCACCCGCCGCCAGCCGCCGCCGCACCTTTACCAGCTCGCCCTGTTGCGGCCGCCGACCAATGGGGCGCGCGCGCAACCGGCCGCCGCACCCGAGCCCATAAAGCACCCCCACCCCGGCTGCGCCGGCACGCACTCCGCTGCTCGACTCGCTGCCGCTCGCACCGGTCGTTTTTCGTTTCCGTTTCGTGTGCACCGTCGCTAGCCCATCGCCATGTCCGGACGCGGAAAGGGAGGCAAAGTCAAGGGCAAGTCAAAGTCCCGCTCAAGCAGGGCTGGGCTCCAGTTCCCGGTCGGCAGAATCCACCGCCTCCTGCGCAAGGGAAACTACGCAGAGCGCGTCGGCGCCGGGGCGCCCGTCTACCTCGCCGCCGTCATGGAGTACCTCGCGGCTGAGGTGCTCGAGCTGGCCGGAAACGCGGCCCGCGACAACAAGAAGACGCGCATCATCCCGCGCCACCTGCAGCTTGCCATCCGCAACGACGAGGAGCTCAACAAGCTCCTGTCGGGCGTCACCATCGCACAGGGTGGTGTCCTGCCCAACATCCAGGCCGTCCTGCTGCCAAAGAAGACCGAGAAGAAGGCCTAAAGGAGGCCAGGCAATCGCAACGCGCTTTGCCGGCTCGGCTCGGCCCACAACAATCGGCCCTTTTCAGGGCCACCACACAAACCTACGTCCAAAGCAAAATTTCAGTCGTCCTCGCCGCACCTTGTTTTGTTTTAACTTTGCACAGCCGCCGCCGGCGCACGTCCGCCATCTTGTCGTCCACACAGCCCGTGTGGCCCAACACACACACACACACACATTCATTTTTGCACGGTCGCAGTCGCCTTCCAAACGACAACGGCAGCAATAATGACGACCATTGTTACAGGGAGGCGTGTCGACACACCGCCCTCCACTCCCGCGCGCAACGGCCGTCGACACGAACGAAACAGCTGATCCGGCCGCCTATGCCCACACGCCTTGCCTCGGAAACCCCAACGCCGCCGCAAACACACAGGGCCAAACCACGCAAGCAAATAATCACCGCCTCTCGCACAACAACACACAGCCCGCCATCTCCGTCGCGATCGATACAACGACACACAATAACAAACACAAACGAAGCAGCTCCACACACAGCCAGCCACATGACACGTTTCCTTTCCTTCTCCCCTCCCAGTCACATCACGTCGCTCAAACGGAAAGAAAGAAACAAACAAACAACACAGACTCTTTCGCACTTTTCAACTTCCGAACAGTGTGGTGGCCCTGAAAAGGGCCGTTTTCTAGTCTCTCCCACCCACAAGCACGGCCGCGGGAAGGCCAGCGCCCGCTGCGACGCAGCCTAACCGCCGAAACCGTACAGGGTGCGCCCCTGCCTCTTCAGGGCGTACACCACGTCCATGGCCGTCACAGTCTTGCGCTTGGCGTGCTCAGTGTACGTCACCGCGTCGCGGATCACGTTCTCCAGGAACACCTTCAGCACCCCGCGGGTCTCCTCGTAGATCAGACCAGAGATGCGCTTCACGCCGCCCCTGCGAGCCAGGCGGCGGATGGCGGGCTTCGTGATGCCCTGGATGTTGTCGCGCAACACCTTGCGGTGCCGCTTGGCGCCACCCTTGCCGAGCCCCTTTCCTCCCTTGCCGCGGCCTGTCATCCTTCCTTCCTCGGGCAAAGCAACAACGTGCACAAACAGCAGCTGCAGCGGCTGGCGAGTCGGCTACGGTCTGCGCCCAGCGCGCCCGCCGCCCCCCTATATAGACTCTGGCCCGCCCTCCCCCCACCACGCGCAACCGAGGGCATATAAGCGCAGCACGGAGGCGCGCGGGCCCGTTGTCAAGGCAGCACCGGACGCCGCGCCGCACCTAACCTCCACGCACGCCGCTCCGCTACCGCTATGGCCCGCACAAAGCAAACGGCCCGCAAGTCCACCGGCGGAAAGGCGCCGCGCAAACAGCTCGCCACCAAGGCGGCGAGGAAGAGCGCGCCCGCCACCGGAGGCGTCAAGAAGCCCCACCGCTACAGGCCGGGCACCGTCGCCCTGCGAGAAATCAGGCGCTACCAGAAGAGCACAGAGCTGCTCATCCGCAAGCTGCCATTCCAGCGCCTAGTGCGCGAGATCGCCCAGGACTTCAAGACCGACCTGCGCTTCCAGAGCTCCGCAGTCATGGCCCTGCAGGAGGCCAGCGAGGCCTACCTCGTCGGCCTCTTCGAAGACACCAACCTGTGCGCAATCCACGCCAAGCGCGTCACCATCATGCCCAAGGACATCCAGCTCGCGCGCCGCATCCGCGGCGAGCGCGCCTAAACCGCGCCGCGGCACCGCACCGCACAAACAAAAACGGCCCTTTTCAGGGCCACTAACATCTCTCCGTCGCGAGCAAACTTTGTCGGTCGCCTGCCTCTCGCCCCGCAACCCAAAAACAACAACCACCACTTCCCGTCCGCCGCCACACCCGCTCACTCTGCCTGCCTGCTAGCAGCGCGCAACAATCACACATCATCCCTCCCCGGCGCTCAAAGCGCACAATACCCAACGGCCGACGTCACACCGCACGGGTGGCTGGCCGGCCGCCGCTTTCGTTTCGAAAACAAAAACAACCCGCACTCCACTCCGACGGCCAACGGCCAGGCAGGCGCGCTCGCTCGCTCGCTCGCTCTCCAACGCCACCGAAATCCCCGCCGACTCCTTCCACATCTCAACGTGCCCCCCGTTGCAAAACATAACACACACACACACACACACAAAGGAACAAAACAAAGACCAGACACGACTCGACAAGACAGACATCCGAGAAGAACGAACGCAGGCAAGCCAACCAACGTATTCAAACAAAACAACGTGACAGAAAACCAACCGTCGGCCGCCGCCACAAACACGGCGACAATCAACCACGACGACAACAACAACAACACCGCTTACCGCTACCGCCGCCCACACCCGCCACCGACCCCCGCAATCCATCCACCACGGCACGCAAACAGCATCCCCCACGGGCATACACAAAGACACCCACACCAAACGCAACACGACAATCAAAACCTTCCCCGACGTGCTTTGATGGCCCTGAGAAGGGCCGTTTTGGGCCGCGCGTCTCTTGCGCGCCACTAGACGACGACGGGGGGTGGGGACGACGGAGTCAAGCGCCAAACCCTTCCTTTCTCCCATCTCTTTCTCCTCTACTCTACTCTACTCTACTTCTTCTTCTTGGGCGAAGCCTTCGCCTTAGACGGCGTCGTCGCCTTCTTCGGGCGCGGCGCCTTCGGCTTCTTCGTCGGAACCTTGGCGGCCTTCTTCGCCTTCGACGGCGACTTGGCCTTGGCCGGCTTGGCCGCAGCCGCCTTCTTCGCACCCGCGGGAGCGGCCGACGCCGCAGACGCCTTCTTGGCGGCGCCCGCCTTCCGACCGGTCGCCGCCTTCACGCCACCAGCCTTCTTTGCGCCGGCCGCACGGGCGCCCTTCTTCTCCTTGCTGGCCGGAGCGGCGCGCTTCTTCTTGGCACCGCCAGCACGGGCCTTGCCGCCCTCGGCCGCCCCCCCGCCGCCGGCGCCGGCAAGCTTGAACGAGCCGGACGCGCCCTTCCCCTTCGTCTGCACCAGCTCGCCCGCCACGACGGCCGACTTGAGGTACTTCTTGATAAACGGCGCCAGCTTCTCCGCGTCCAGCTTGTAGTGCGCGGCTATGTACTTCTTGATCGCCTGCAGCGACGACCCGCCGCGCTCCTTCAGACTCTTGATGGCGGCCGTCACCATCTCAGAGGTGCGCGGGTGCGCAGGCTTGGCGCGCGGCTTCTTCGCAGACGACGCAGACTTGGCCTTCTTCGTAGTGCCGGTGGCGGCGGGTGCCGCAGCAGTCTCGTTCGTAGCCGCCTGATCTGCCATTTCGACGACGCGCGTAACACACAGCGAGAGCGAGAGCGAGCGGGACGGACGGCAGGCACGCAAGCACAGCACAGCACAGCACAGCAGCAGAGCAGAGAATCACAAGGCCCAGCCAGTGTCGCGGGCGGGCGCGGACGGCCGAGAGAGCGGCCGCCACTCTGCGCGCCGCCGCGCCGCGCCTCCCGCGCTTGCTACCCAGTGCCGACTGAGATGTCGCACAGTACGGAGGGGGAGTTAACGCGCGCGCGAGAAGCGAGCGACCACGTGCCGGCCGGCCGCGGTCCGATGGGGCTTGCCCCATCGGCCGCCCCGCCATCAGCCGGTACACCTATGACGACTGGACCCGCGGTGGGGGGAAGTATTAGTACCCTTGCCGCGGAGCTGCCCCTGGATGATGAAATGGATTATTCTACGGACTCCGGCGCCGCCTCCGTCGCCGATCCCACCGAGCAGACAACGCAGCGCAGAAGAACTCGCCGCGATCGCGCTTCTGAACGGCGTCAACATCGACATGAAGCAACCGCCGACGGCTTCCTGCAGCCGCCGTTAAAGAAACAAGCACGGCCCCAGCGCGTCGTTGCGAGAGAACTTGATGTGTCAAACCGCTATCAACCTCTCCAGGGGGAGGGAGCGACGCTTAATGAAGCCGCGTCGTCACTAGCGGAACAGCAGCAGCGCCGAGCAGCGGCACAACAACGAGCGGGAGAAGAGGCCCCGCCCCCCATGGACGACCAACAGCCGTCATCGCAGGACCGCTCACAGGCTCCGACATCGGCCCCGCATAGGAGGGTGCCACCTATTGTCCTCCGCTTCAAGGAATCTTACAAGAAGTTGCATACATGGCTGAAGACGCATTGCAAGCAGCCGTTCACGGTAAAGCAGGCAGGCGACGACACACTGAAACTACAATTGTCGTCAACAGAAGACTATACCCTCACGGTCGATGAACTCGGAAGATCAGGCATTGCTATGTATACTTTCCCGGCGGTTCGCCCTCCGATCATCAAGACGCTTGTCAAGGGCATTCCAATGTCCTTGACGCATGAAGACGTCAAGGAAGAGCTGCGCGACCTCGGTTTCGCCGCCTCCCTCGTCGAACATCACCGAATGCCGGGTACGAACCAGCACACAGGACATCGTATCATCATCTTACCTGATATCCCAGCGCATCGAGATATTTTCCAGCTTGACCGCTTTTATGACTTGTCCATCACCGTAGAAAGATTACGGAAGACGCGTGGCCCTGTACAGTGTTACAGGTGCCAAGGATTCCGTCATGTCGCACGCCTGTGTACCATGGACTGGGTCTGCGTAAAATGCGGCGGCCCACATGATAGTCGCACGTGCACCAAGGCCAAGGAACAGCCACCCACATGTGGACTTTGCGGCGGACCACACCCCGCTAACTTTCGCTCCTGCCCCAAACACAAGGAGGCGAGTCGACGGCAACGTGGCCTGCCTCCTGTTCCACCGAAGAGGACCACTGCTACGGGACGACGCCGCCAACAGCCACCACCGCCACCGCCGCCTGTACGGCCCAGCCGCGCTCAAGCTTGGCCCACACTAATGGACCGCCGGGCGGCCAAGATACGTGACGATCTCACAGTTGCAGACGCTCTCAAGCGGTCGCTACAGCAAGATGTCACTCCAGCAGCACCTGCCCGTCCGGCAGCGCCACAACGCCGGTGTGACCCGGCACCTCCAGCGGTTTCCCCGCCTCTCCAGCCAGACCTGCAAGGAGTCTTCGCACTCCTCACACAAATTACTGCCTCTCTTGCTGAGGTCTCCAAAGCCATGTTGCAACTTCCAACCACCGTCGCCGCCGCTGTTGAGGCGACCATCAGCCGCGCCTTCCAGGCCCAAAAAGATGCTGCACCTACTCGACATGAATAGAGCACTTCACCTCGAAGACTTACGCATTGTGGCATACAACGCCAACAATCTTACGCATGATGTGCCGGAATTACACCAATTTCTTGTGGACAACAACGTGGACATCTGTATGCTTTCCGAGACGTTCCTCAAGCCAGGAATTCGCAGTAATATTGCAAATTATTGCTGCTACCGCACTGACCGACTGACGCATGGAGGCGGCACAGCAATATACATACGACGAACCATCCGACATCATGAAATTCAGCCACCTGCTACAAGGACTTTCGAAACGACTGCGGTGGTAGTGGAAACCAGAACCGGACCAGTGACGTTTCTAGCAGCCTACCGCAGCCCACGCCGACTCCTGGACCTCGACGACGCCCGACTCCTGCTACGAACACCCGGCAAACTATTCATCGCGGGCGATCTGAATTGTAAACATGCCGCCTGGAACTCTCAGGTCACCAATATGAGTGGACGTCTTCTTCTCCAGGCTGTGGAAGAAGCGCAGGCCTATGTTTGCGGCCCCGACGAGCCTACATGTTATCCCTCTCGCGGCAGACCTGATGTTATTGACGTGGCCATAACCAAGGGCATCCCGCAATTTATGAATGCGGAAACCCTAAATGCTCTTAATTCCGACCACCTACCAGTACTGTTTGACTTGCACGTCGCTCCGGACCAATACGCCGGCCGTCTCAACTTGAAACACACAAACTGGGAACATTTTCGAGAGTGTGTTACTTTCTCCGTTGATGTCATCAATGCAGATGAGGAGGTCTCTGAGGAATCCGTGGGGACGCTCACCGCCGCTATTACCGATGCCTTGGAGCTGGCTACACCACCACCCAAGCCTCCGCAACTCTCGCCACCTGGACTACCACAGCACATCTTAGACAGCATCAGGACACGGAACAGGCTCTGCAGGGAGTGGCGCCTAACACGAAATGTCGACCTTAAGAAGCGGATTAATCAGCTACGCCGGGATATTAAGGCTGCAATCATCGCTCACAAGAACCAACAGTGGGCCGCCAAACTTCGATCGTTCACGCCCGACCCCGCAAACTGGCAGGCCATCCGTTTCTTTACCAACCGTCGGACGCGCATCCCGCCGCTCGAGACTCCAGATCGAACTGCCTATCGTCCCACAGACAAGGCAAACCTGCTGGCTGACTCATTTGAAGACAACTTTCGTCCGCTGAATGAGGGAGTGGACCCCCAGCGTGTCAATAACATCGATCAAGAGGCGGAAGCGCTGCTGCAAGAAGATGCAGATGAAGACGGCGACGACCCCATTCCACCTGTTACCCCCGCAGAAGTGCAACATGCGATTCGAGCACTCCCATCGAACAAGGCTCCAGGATCTGACGACATAACTGGGCGGGTCCTAAAACAGCTGCCATGGACTGCAATAGTGCGGCTAGCCACTATTTTTAACTGGATACTCACCACTGCGACCTACCCAGCGGCGTGGAAGCACTCTGTTGTGGTACCTGTACCGAAACCCGGCAAAAACCGACGCCTCCCGACGAGTTATCGCCCGATAAGCCTGCTGCCACACGTCAGCAAACTGTTTGAGCGGCTTCTTCTACAACGACTTCAACACATCATCTCTCTCCGCAACATCTTACCCAATGAACAGTTTGGTTTTCGGAAAGGACATTCTACCAGTCACCAAATCATCCGAGTCGTCAACGACATCACAACCGCATTCAACAGGAAGGAGTTTTGCGGAGCAGTTCTCCTGGACATTACGAAAGCGTTTGACAGCGTGTGGCATCAGGGACTCATCTGGAAACTTAACTCGTTCGGCCTTCCACGAGCCTACGTCAAGCTGGTTGCCTCATATCTTCATCATCGCACTTTTGCAGTTCGAGTGGACGACGCACTCTCCACGGCACGGCCGATCTGCGCGGGAGTGCCCCAAGGATCGGTACTTGGACCGGTGCTCTACACCCTGTATACGTCTGATCTCCCCACACCGCCGAGGGTGGAGAAAGCCATCTACGCGGATGATACGATGCTGTTCACACGAAGCCGATGGCGCGACGTGATGAGGCCACGTCTTCAGAGTGCCTGCAACTTGTTAGAAGAATGGGCAACGAAATGGCGCATCCGATTCAATCCAGCCAAGACGCAAACGATCGTCTTCACGAAGCGAAGAACCATGCCAACACGACGACTACGACTGTACAATACGGAACTGGAGTGGCAAGACACAGTGCGCTACCTCGGGGTGATCCTCGATAAGAAACTAACATGGAAACCGCATGTGGACGACATCCGGAACAAAGTATCACAGCGCATGGGAGCGCTGTATCCTATAATCAACGAGGGCTCCGATCTTTCCGTCGAAAATGGCCTATTAATTTATCGAATGTACATTCGCCCCCTCATCGACTACGCGTGCGAAGTTTGGGGTAATGCTGCGAGGACTCATCTACAGAGACTCCAATCCCTTCAGAATAAGATACTTCGGCGGGTATTCCACGTACACCCGCAATTTCCGCACAAATACCTGCACGAAGCGGCTGAAGAACCAGAAGTGCACCAGCGTCACCAGGAGATAGCGAGACGTTTCTACGAGAAAGCAACGATGTCCACTAACCCCCTCATCAGAGGATTGGGGGAAGAAGAACCTGATCAACACGGCAGATACAGACGGCCGATCGCACTGCTCGCGAGATAATGCAGCAGTGCCCTTCAAAGTAAATTAGCTCCCTACCACATCATGCACACACCCCGTGTCCGCACACACACAAGCCACACTGCAAATAAAGATGAACAAATTTAACACAACCCTCTCAAGCTGTAGGAAATGCCGAAAGGTAAAACCTACGCCAGACAGTTAGCAGATAACCTCAAGAAGCGGACGGAGCGCTTGCTACCGCCCAACGTCCGACAGCCTGTGCGGAGCAGCCCCAAACCTGCGCCACAACCGCCCGCGCCTTTCAAACCACCGAGGATGGGGCTACACACAGCCACACCACAGTCGCCAACCAGTCGCCACGGCAGCGCCGCAAACCACGGCCAAACTGCAGCTACCGCGCGCTACAGCCTGGGTCGGCCCGCCGAGAATCGCCGCCCCCGCCCAAATGCCGCCCCCACAGCCCCAGCCGACGACCCGCCACAATGGCCAAACCTTCGGCAAAACTCCCACACCGTCGCCGCGGCAGCCCGGCCAGCGCGGCCGGCGCCACAGCCACACAAGCCGAGGCGTGCGGCGATGACGGCCGTGCAAACGCGCCTCCGCCGCCCCATCGCCTTCCGTCGCCCTCCCGCCGTTTCCCGATCGGCCCGCAGCCGTCGGGCCACATCGCGCGCCGTCCTCCTCCTCTCGCCCGCCAACATTCACAGCCGTTTCTCAACAATTGCCCGCCGCAAACGGACGCCGCCTGCGCAACAGGCGCCGCCGCCCCTCGCCGCTTCCGACCCAACCCCTCGACCGAGGCAAACCGCAATCCGAATCTACAGACCAACCCAATCTGCCGTCAGCACACACGACAGCCGACCTTACACGTTACGCGTTACACATTACGTTTACACGTCTAGGTTGGGTTACGTTAGGTTAGGTGGACGTGGGTTAGGTTAAGGGGACTTGGGTTAGGTTAAGCGTCAAACTTAGGTTAAGCATTCAAACACGTCAGGCGTCAGAGGTTAGGTTAGGTTAGGTTAGGTTAGGTTAGGTTACACGTTAGGTTAAGGGGTCAGTGCTAGGCTAAGAAGCGTCAAACGTAGGTTACAAAAGCGTTCAAACCGTGAGGCGTGAGCCGGACAGCTTACCTTACGTAGACGTTAGGGGCTCACAGGCTGAGCTCACCTCGCCACACCACAGGGTTAGGTTCGGTTCGCTCGGCTCAGCGTAAAGCGCCGAGGTCAGGGTTGCGTTCGTTCACCTTCGGGCGCCACACTTTCGGTTGAAAGGTCGCGACGGGACGACGTCGGCAGGCACGCCGCAAACGAACAAAAACGTACAGACGACGTCGAAAACCGCCGACAGACGGGGGAGCAGCACGACCACGACCAGATACCGAGCGCGAACGAGACACACGCGAACCACCCCCACCGGCCAAAGGGCACCACACAACAACCCAGAGCACCACGTGTCCACACCAGAGCAACCCGCCGCTCACGCGACATGGCTGGCACCGAAGGGCAACCGCCCGCAACTGCGCTTTCCGCGCCGGCCCGGATGCACGTCGTGCTACAACAACACCACTACCGTACACAGCCGCTGTTCACAACATCACTATCATGCGCGCCCGCGGCTCGCCGCCGTCGCAGTCGCAGCCCCGACGCCAGCGCTTTTGCACCACCATTCACACGCACCGCAACACAGCCGAACAAAACAAACACCACACAACAACAGCAACAACGCCGCCGCCGCCGCCTCTACTTGTGCCGGCGACCCACCCCGCCGATGGCGCACCTTTCGCCAGCCGGCAATCGACACACACGCACGCACCCACCCACCCACCCACCCACCCACCCCCCGGGGCCCAGTGCAAAAAAAAAAAAAAAAACACACAAAAACAAAACGACACGGGAAGCGCACACCGCCACTTCGCGCGCACGCCACCAACCAGTCGTCGTCTCAAAATAACAAACAACAACCAAAATAAACTAACAACTAGGGCAACACAAAACAAAAACGCCTCGCACGAACCGCCCACAAAAAGGACAAGCACACGCACAGCCTCTGCTGACGACCACGACGCAGCGGCACGCTGCTCCTGTCCCGCGCCCCGCGCCCCACTCGATTCACAACTCACGCGACACCGTCAACGACGGGCTCGCTTCCCGCAACCTACCACCTTTCCGCCACGACGCACAGCCCCAGCCCCACCCGACGACGCCCGTGGCAACGACTGCACTTTCACCACCGCCTCCCCCTTCCCCCCCAAAACACACACACACACACCCAGCCAAAAACGCACTCGCGACCCACACATGCACGTGCATCGGCACACGCCAACCAGTCAACGTCGACAACCACACGCAAGGCTCGAAACGAAACCGGCGTCCTTCCACGTTGCCATCAAGCTACGCGACACAAGACACAAGGAACCAACACAACAGCCGGCCCCACTAATTCCCACTCTCACGCCGCAAAAAGCACACCGAAACCGCCAAACGCACGCACATTCCCCTTCGCACTGACAACGACCGGCTCTCGCTACCACACACCTCTCGGCAGCCGTTTCACGCCAATTCGCCACACCGCCCACACAGTCGACAAGCGCCCGCCCTGTACGGCACACGCAACGACGCAGCGCAGCAAAGGGCGCCCGCAACACATACCTCTCCGCCGCCCGACGCGCCAACCGCCACACCACACCGCCAGCCACTCGCAAATTGTGCACTGCCACCAGCCACACGTCCAACACGCCGCGCCGCCTCCGGCCACCCGCCAGGGGGCGCTCACGTTCGCGACAACAGCGCGGCCCGCCGGGCCGGGCCGAACCGAACCGAGCCGCCGCTGCTCTGCACTCGGCACGGCCACACCCTGCTGCAGACCGGGCTCGTCTCTCTGTACGCGTCTGCCTGCGCATCAACACAACACGACCTTTTTTTTTTTTTTTACCTCTCTCTACCGCCATCCCTTCTTCTCGCGTTTTACTCGTTGTTGCAGCAGCGGCGCACACCTACACATCCACAGCCCCAGCCGAGCCGGCCTCACCTCAGGGCCCGCCGCCAGCGTCTCCTCCTCGGGCACAGGTGCGGTGCTGTGGCCGCCCATCCAACCGCATTGCTGGCCGTCCAGCCACCAGGCGTTCCCACTGCCGCGAGCCACGCCGCGCACCGACCCTGCTGCAGAAAACGAAGCATAGCCAGAGACCGACCGATACACAAAGCAAGCCGTCGCCTCGCCTCTTGTCCTTCCTGCCTTCCTTCCGCCCCCGCCCTTCTCACACCACCGCCTCTCCACTTTCGCCCGCCCCCGCCCCCGCCCCTCCTTTTTTTTGTTTTGTTTTTTTCCTTCGTTTTCTTCTTTCTTTCTTTCTTTCTTTCTTTCTTTCTTTCTTTCTTTCTTTCTTTCTTTGGCCCTCTCTCCTTCCCGCCCCATGGCGGTTACGGCACCGCCTGCAGCGGCAGATTTTTTGCGCCCACACGCCTACTCCTACCACCATTAACCTTGCCCTGCCCTGCCCATCAACGTCGCAGTCGAACCGACGCTTGCCAACACACTGCCCACGTTCCCTTTCTCTCTTCGGCCTACGCCCATTACGCGCCGCCGCCACAGCACCTTCCCTTCCCACAACACACCGACGTCATCACACGCACCCAAAACAGGGGCCACGACCGTGTTCCTCGCCCACTCCCATCCCGCACGGTACGCACATTCCCAACTACTAACCGCGCACCCTCCCTTTCCAATCTGTGTGTCTCTGTGTCTGTGTCCTGTCCGCGCGTGACGCCTCTCAACATCCGCCGTCCCCCGTCCCGTTTTCGCCCCCATGCCGTCGTCGCGCCGCCTCCGCCCCGTCCACCGCCGCCCCTGTCCGCCCCGCACCACACCATACACCGCTGCTTGTCCCGGCCGTTGCCACCAAAGGCGCCGACCGCAAACGCGCCACGCCGCAGCCCCCGTGCGTCTCGCGCTCGCTTGCATCTCCGTGCCGACGCTGCCTCTCTTCCCGCTCGCACTCGACCTCGACAACACAGTCTTTGGCTCCGCCACTGCGTGTTCCGGTGGTACGCACGCTGCAACACGTATGTATTCATTACCAGAGCGATGGCGAGGCATGACAGCATCTCCGTCTGACCAGAGAGTTATTTATCGTTGCTGGTCGGCGCTTGGACCGCGCCAGACGACAGTAGTGGCACGCACCGGGTCGCCAGGAACAGTTGTTATATATATTGTAGCGCGAGTCGGGAGAGGTAGTAGTCGGTCGACAGTAGTAGCGGGTGGACGGTTGTACTGAGCGGGCGTCGGCGGCGTGCTCTGCTCGTCTCGCGACTCTGGTCACGGTTCGGGACGATGTATATAGTATATTGTGTTATAATCAAAAGGTAGTGTGAAGCTGCATTGCGCAAATCTGATAACGTATGTTCTTCAACAACAAAAGCCCCACTATTACTTTTTTCTAAAGTAACTTTTGTCTTTTAACGAAAAACATTCACTTTTTAAAGACTACTTCCTATGGCATTTCCCTCCAAGGAGTGCAATTAATTACCAGCCAGCACTCATTCATTGCACACAGCTGTGTAAGGGGTATCTACAATTGAGGAGCGGATACAAATGCAATTTTTTTGTTTCTTTTTTTTTTTTTTTTTTTTTTTTTTTTTTGGTGTCTGTGTGTTGTAACCTCCCCGCAAAATTTAAAATAATGGACAATGTTATTTACGGATGCTAATGGACATTGCGCTAATTGTAACCTCGCCCACAATGAGAGGTATTGAAAATGGCAACAAAAATGTGAAATTCGCAATCCGACTCAAATATAAATTCTTCACAACATTTAAAGTCCGTTCAGTGACAAGAAACTTCAATTAAACCGAAATATCGGTCTTTGGCCCTGTGCAAAACAATCAGAATTACAGTCTTACCTCAGAATAAATGGATGTCACATTTCTGCTCTTGTTGTTGCGCAGCGCCTGGAGGAACTGCATTGCAAATAATAATATTCTCCTTTTTTTTTGTGATTTTAGTGAAATTTTTCTTCAAAGAAGTGGAATGAAATGTGAAGTGCAACGAACTCTTTAGTTCAATAAAAAATTAAATGTTTGAAAAATGCTTTTGAAATAAAAATTATTATTGGGGAACTTGTTGGAGAATAATTACAATAAATAAACCTTTTCATTATCTAATGATTATATTAATTAACAGTATACCTTATTCACCATCTTGACCAGTGTTGCCGGCCGCCTACATCACACAACCGCACTCGGCTGCTACTACTGACCGACCGCTCTGCATGACGACTACTGACAGAGTACAGACTCGCAACGACTGACTGACTGACTGACTGACTGACTGAGAACCGCTCGCAACACTCGCGCAGTCCAGCGCAAACTCTCTGGTCACAGATGCTACAATGTCTCGCCATCGCTGCTACGTTACATACGTGTTTCAGTGTCTTCTTTTCATTGGGGTAACGATCTTTGGCTCTTTTTATTCTGAATACAGGGCCAAAGGTCAACGCTGCTGCCCTTATACAATTTATCAGGTTTCATTATGTCTGTTGCAATGTTACATACGGTTCATTCTTTCATTAATATTATCGTTGGGTTTGTTTTGTAGGGACGTTAACATTCTGGCACATTTTTATTATCATCGGACTCTCTGCTATTTGTGCAGGGAGGTTATGTACCTGGGTCCATTTCCATTTCCATTTACATTTTAGTATTGATAGACTTTTTGTTTTCTTTTTTGTTTCTTGTTGTTTTTCCTTCTTTTTTTTGTTGTTCTTTTTTTGTTTTGTTTTGTTTTTCCCGCTCTCAACCACCACCGCCGCATCACGCCTTCCGTTTTCTTGGTTTCTTTTCTGTTCTTCAACTGCTTCAACATCACCGCGCCCCATTTCCACACCACAGCCATCAGCCTCCAAGACGGGCAGGCGCAGTGTGCCATTTCCGGCGCACAAGCACACCCGTACGGTACTCTCCTCGCCCCCACGCCAACAACAACACAGCGACCACGCGGCTTTCAGGCATGGCACGGCACGGCACCGGCGAAATGCGCCGCCCCCGCCCCTCCGCGCATCCGTCCGTCTCGCCACGTTCACTGACAGCCGCGTCTGCGGCTACACCACGACAACCACAACACAACACCGCTCCCCTCCCTGGCAACTCATTGTTTTTCTCCTCCTCTTTTGCACAAACCACAACGCCGAGCACAGGCGCAAGCCACCCACACCGCGCCCCTCCCCGTCCCGTCTTTGGCCGCCGCTCCTCGTTTGCCCCCTCCCATCTCCCGAAATGCCATGCCAGCAGCGTTACGCATGCCCCTCCCCTGTCCACACAACACTACCGCCAAACGAACAGCCTTCCGGGCCACATGCAGGGCACGCCCACCTCCAAACACTGCCAATTCACGGACGCACACACACACACACACACACACACACACTTTCTCGACACCTTTCTGTACGGAGGGTGCGTCATCTCGACCGTGACAGAGTGACGCCAACTATCGGCGATCCATTTCCCCCCACTGGTAAAACATGTCCACTAACACCTACATACATCATTCAAGTACACAGACAATAGCATACACACAATGGGAGGGCACACGAACATGGACGGCACGGCACTGTCATACACTCTTCCTCAGAACCATATCAACAAACGTTACGTACATCCGGGAAAGCGAAAGCGAAAGCAAAAGCAAAGCCCAATGCAGCCGTCAAAGGTAACGTTCACCACGGCAGACACTTGCAGCCGCGCCGCCGTTAAACGCATTTCAGTGCGGCTCCAATACGCCTCCGACACGGGAACGTTCCGTTGCTCTACGAATGCGCTTCTCCCCTTTTTCCCTTCCTCTCTCTTTTGCCCCCCCTCCTTGCACTCTTGCCTCATTCCTCACGTTCTGCCCAGACATTCGACCGATCAAAGTCAACCTTTCGTTACCGTTCTCAGCGCGACGGTGTACAACAGTATGACGGGTGTGCCCAAGACTTCGGTTCAGTTGCGTGACGCCGGTCTATCGCGCCGATCGACAGTTACTCAGGGGGCGACGGATCGGACCACGTCACCGACACACAAAACACTTTCAAACAAACAAATACATACCGGATGGACACAGACAAACACGTGTACAGACATTCGCCAAACAAACGACGACGACCGCCGCCGCCGCCGCCGCCGCCGCCGCCGTCTAGCGTCGCGCTTACTGTACTGCACTGGACACGCGTGCATCTTGAATGACGACATCGGTGTGCGTGCGTCGTACGCAATCAGTCAGACACGGCTATCAAAAATCAGAGTCGAATGGTACATCATCGTGCGTGTCGCCGTACACGTACAGTACAATACAACAACAATGCGTCTTAATGGCACGTTCAATTTCAACGTCACTCACACACCTCCACGCTGCAGTTACGTCGCACCATTGTCAAACTCGGCGTACAGCAAAGGGAATAGTGGGCGGCAAAAAAAAAAACCAAACAAAAACATTTCACATTTCACCCTCGCCATGTATGATGTGCAAAAAACAAACCCGCAAACGGCCGTCGTTACGGTGACACAAAAGTCGCCGATCGCACTGTCCCCCCTCGCAGACAGGTTAACACACACACACACACACACACACACACACACACACACACACACACACCAACACCAATGGGTCAAAACCACTCCAACGAGGCGTGCCACCATTCCACGCCACGGCGACCAACCTCGTGGCCGTCCCCCGCAACACGCTTTGACGCGCCCCCCCCACCCACAATCAAAATGCACACATACATCACAGCCGTCCACACAAACAACAACAACAACAACAACAATTCCGCCCTTCCCGCAAAAGGCAAGTTGGTGGCCCTGAAAAGGGCCGTTTTGCCGCTCTCGCAACGGAGGAGCCTTCTCCTTCCTTCCTTCCTTCCTTCCATTCCAGAGCCACCTCCTTACTTGGAGCTCGTGTACTTGGTCACCGCCTTCGTGCCCTCGCTCACGGCGTGCTTGGCCAGCTCGCCAGGCAGCAACAGCCGCACAGCGGTCTGGATCTCGCGGGACGTGATGGTCGAGCGCTTGTTGTAGTGCGCCAGGCGAGAAGCCTCGGCCGCAATGCGCTCGAAAATGTCGTTCACGAAGCTGTTCATGATGCTCATCGCCTTCGACGAGATGCCCGTGTCAGGGTGCACCTGCTTCAGCACCTTGTAGATGTAGATGGCATAGCTCTCCTTCCTCTTGCGCTTCTTCTTCTTGTCGCCCTTCGAAATGTTCTTCTGCGCCTTGCCAGCCTTCTTGGCGGCCTTCCCGCTAGTCTTGGGCGGCATCTCGAACGAACGAACGTACGGCAGCAGCAACACCAGTAGCAAGCGCTCCGCTCTAGTCAGCGTCTCCCCACACAGTGGCACCCGCCGCGTGTGTGGGATGTCGGATGGGTTCTAGACCCCTTATTTGTTTCGAAGGACCGGGACTGATTGAAGCCCATACCTTCTGTCTGAGATGTGGGGATTGGAATGATGGGTTTGGAGTGCGTCATGAGTGATGTTGCATGATAAAGTGGTAGGATGATAAGGGATGTGTTTGATAATGACTTGAGTAGTGTTTCATGACTGAATGTTAGTCGGATTGTTTGATTTTTAGACGTGAAATTGGCGCGTGAGCGTCATTTTCGGGTATTTTGCTGTAGGGTTGTCGGGAATGATTCCTAAGTTTCTGATGGTTGGATGATTAGAAATGGAGGTTGAGGCAAAGAATTTTTCGGATTTTGTTTTGATGAGTTGCGAGATTGGCTCGATGTTTGCCAAGAGGTACAGGTGTCTGTTTGGCAAATAGCGGGACGCATTTAGTGCCAAGCGCAAGAATCTATTTTGCACTGCTTGAACTTTTTTGATGTTCTTGTTTGAAGCCAGTGACCAGAGTTCTGAACCGTATAGTATGGATGGTAGCACTACTGATTTGTATAGTTTTAACTTGGTATTTACTGATAGTCCTTCTCCTTTGAGGAGGGGGTATAATGTACATATGTGCTGTGACCCTCTGTTACAGATTTGGGTGACATGTTCGCTGAATGTCAGTCTTTTGTCAAATGTTATGCCTAAGTATTTTACATGATCATTCCATTCTAAGTTTACGTTGTTAAATCTAATGGCTATGTTTGGGCTCATTCTCCTGTGGGTGAACATAATAGCCTGTGTTTTGGCACTATTTATGGTTATCTTCCACAGGTTAGCCCAGTTCTGGATTAATTGTAGGTGATCCTGGAGTTTCCTGGCGATGAACAGTAAGTTTTTACTGCTCCTGTACACCGCAGTGTCGTCAGCAAACAGTGACAGGTGGCCCCCTGGTTGCTTTGGTACGTCATTTGTATAGTGAGAGTAGAGAGCTGGGCCCAATACTGAACCTTGGGGCACTCCAGCTTCTATTTGTCTGATGTTACTTTGGGCACCTGATAGTCTTACATAAAAAGTTCTGTTCCTAAGGAAGGATGCCAGGATTTGTATGATGTGTTTGGGACAGCCTTGTAGGTTGAGCTTGTAGATAAGGCCCTGGTGCCAGACCTTATCAAAGGCCTTTTCTATGTCAAGGAAGACTGCCCCTGTGCTGTGCCTGATACTTCGAGCTCTGCATAGTTCGTCAGTCAGTCTCATCGATTGGTGAATGGTGCTGTGTTCACCCCTGAAGCCGAACTGTTCCTGTATGATGATGTTGTTTTCTGTGCTGAATTTCTGGAGCTCCTTGTAGATGAACCTTTCTAGGACTTTCCCCAAGAAACTCAGTAAGGAAATTGGTCTGTGGTTCTGGGGGAAAAGGTGGTCCTTATTTGGCTTTGGTATGGTTATCACCTTAGCTTGTTTCCAAGCCATGGGAAAATACTGCAAGGTTAGGCAAGCGTTGTAGATTGCTGTTAGAAACTCTAGTGCGTTTTGAGGTAGATGTTTCAGTTGTAGAGGTAGGATGTTGTCTGGTCCAGGCGCCTTTTTGTTTCCTATGTTTCTGAAGCATGTTCTGACTGTTTCAGAGTCCACTGGTGGAAATGTGGTGTCGCTTGGGGTTCTGAGTATTCTGTTGACATGTCTTATGACGTGTTCCTCGTGATCATCACTCTCGTCATCCACAGCTGCTGGCGTGGTGAACTGTAGTTCGAGAGTGTCGGCCATTGTTTCAGCCTTATCCTCCGGTTCGTAAACGATTCCGTTCCTGCCGTGGAGTGGCTTATTGTCAACTGGTTTCCCCTTTCTGGTTTTGACAAGTTTCCAGAACTTTTCGGTGTTGTTGTCTGCGTCGCGTAGAACATCTCCCCAGGTGGATTCTCTAAAGGCCTGAAGTTCGCGTCTGACTCTTCTGGCGAGTCTGTCGGTTCTGACTCGGTCTGCTGGGTCCCTAAGGGTTTGCCATCTCTGGCGGTGGTATTTCTTTTCTTGCAGTAAGTCTTGGATGTGCTGAGGGAGAGCATTTCTGGATGTGGTGTGGATTATAGCAGTGGTGGCTTTCTTCCCGCTTTCTACTATGATTTTGCTGATGTTTTCTACTGCTGTGTTGATTGCTCTCCTTGTGTGGAGCTGAGGAATCTCCGGTGTTTTTCCCTGAACAATGTTGTTGAACGTTTCCCAGTTTGTGTGAAAAGATTTAATAGTTCTGGTGTCGAACTGCCTTGCCGGGTTGTCATCTAATGTCATTAAAACTGGATTATGATCTGAGTCCAGATCATTTACCACGGTAATGGTGGCCTGGTGTCTCAGGTTTTTGCATATAAATATGTCCAGTATGTCTGGTCTGTGTGTCGAGTAGTATGGGAAATGAGTAGGGGTGTCTGGCGCTAGGACTGTTAGGCTCCTATGGTTGTCCAGGTATTTCCGTAGTATTCTTCCATTGGTGTTTGTGGCCCTGCAGTTCCATGTGCCATGTTTGGAATTTAAGTCCCCACCTATAATGATATATTCGGCCATGTTTGTCAGGTCAGTTAGGTCTTCAGGTTGAATATTTGGTTTACATGGAGGGTTGTACACAGCGATTAGGGTGGCTGTTTTCCCCTCTATTGTCGTTTCTACTGCTGTGGCTTCTGCTCTTCTGAGTCTTGGCGTGTTTAGTCTTCTGTGCGGCAATCTGTTTTTGACTAACACGGCTGTACCGCCCCCTTGCCGGTTTGGCCTGTCAGTTCTGTACATTGTGTAGTTCCGTACTTTAAATTTATCATCTGGTGTTAGGTGCGTTTCTGTAATTAGTGCCACACCAACATTGTATGAGTCAAGGAATTCTTGGAGGGTATTCCTTTGAAATAGAATGCCATTGGCATTCCAAGTCATGATTGTGCTTCTTTGATTAAGGCCCGAGAAGACTGACAACTGCATGGCATATAATCGTGAATTTTGAGATCGGATCAGCAGCTTGCCTTAGCTGGGCTGCTGTGTTCTGAATTGTTCCCAGTATTTTTGGGACGTTGAACTGATTGATGAGGCCGAGAATTTCTTTTACATCTGTTCCCAGGCTTGCGATTCCAGGGAAGGGGGTGTTGGCTCCTCCGTCTTGCACGGTTGGTGCCTCGTTCTGGGCCGCTGAAGTCGGTGCGTTTGCCGGATTTTGATTAGTCCAGGTTTGTCGGGGTCGTAGGGTTGGCCAGCTTTTTCCAGTCATCGCAGGTGCTGGTGGAAGTTTTGTTTGATTTCTGGCTGTGGTGGAGGCATTCTTTTTCTCCTCCCTTTTCTTGAGAATTTCTAGGTAAACTGGACATTTTTTGAAATTTGCCGTATGCTCTCCCTCGCAGTTGTAGCATTTCGGTTTTTCTTCTCGTTTTTTGGTGCAGGTAGCAGTCGCGTGCTGTTTGCCGCATTTTACACAGTTTGGCTTGAGATGGCAGTTTCTGGCGCCATGGTTGAATCCTTGGCAGTTGTGACATTGTGTTGGGCCTTTGGGGGCCCTGTATGACTCTACAGTCACTCCAAGGTGCAGCAGTGACTTAAGTTTGTATACTTTTCTGCCTTCATCTGTGTTTTCCAGTTCTACTATGAAGTTTGGTCGCAACCTTCTCTCCGTGGCACCTTCGTCCAGGATGGACATTTGGGTGACCTTGTGTACTGGTAATCCAAGAAGGGAGAGCGCGTCATGTATGAGTTGTGGTTCCATGGTGACTAGTAGTTTCTTTATCACCACTTTTAGGGGTCTTTTCTGGTTTAATTCGTGAGTGTAGAACGGTATGTTTTCGTTCTTCAGAAGTGTGCATAGTGCATTGAAGTCCTTCGCTTCGCTGAACTGATATGTTATTCTTCCGCCCCTGGAGTGAGACTTCAGTGTTCCACTGAGGGTTGGTTTGATCACCTGAAGGATTTTGATGTAGCTTTTTGTGTCAAAGACAACTATTGGTGGCACATTGAACTTTGTCCTTCCCTTGTTTGGAGGGACTGCATTGTGGCCTGGGTCATTGTCAGGAAGGTCGCTGAAACGGTTTTGGGTTGGTACTTGGGGTTGTACTGATTCCGCTTCCATGGTTTCATCTGCACCCGCCGCCAGCCGCCGCCGCACCTTTACCAGCTCGCCCTGTTGCGGCCGCCGACCAATGGGGCGCGCGCGCAACCGGCCGCCGCACCCGAGCCCATAAAGCACCCCCACCCCGGCTGCGCCGGCACGCACTCCGCTGCTCGACTCGCTGCCGCTCGCACCGGTCGTTTTTCGTTTCCGTTTCGTGTGCACCGTCGCTAGCCCATCGCCATGTCCGGACGCGGAAAGGGAGGCAAAGTCAAGGGCAAGTCAAAGTCCCGCTCAAGCAGGGCTGGGCTCCAGTTCCCGGTCGGCAGAATCCACCGCCTCCTGCGCAAGGGAAACTACGCAGAGCGCGTCGGCGCCGGGGCGCCCGTCTACCTCGCCGCCGTCATGGAGTACCTCGCGGCTGAGGTGCTCGAGCTGGCCGGAAACGCGGCCCGCGACAACAAGAAGACGCGCATCATCCCGCGCCACCTGCAGCTTGCCATCCGCAACGACGAGGAGCTCAACAAGCTCCTGTCGGGCGTCACCATCGCACAGGGTGGTGTCCTGCCCAACATCCAGGCCGTCCTGCTGCCAAAGAAGACCGAGAAGAAGGCCTAAAGGAGGCCAGGCAATCGCAACGCGCTTTGCCGGCTCGGCTCGGCCCACAACAATCGGCCCTTTTCAGGGCCACCACACAAACCTACGTCCAAAGCAAAATTTCAGTCGTCCTCGCCGCACCTTGTTTTGTTTTAACTTTGCACAGCCGCCGCCGGCGCACGTCCGCCATCTTGTCGTCCACACAGCCCGTGTGGCCCAACACACACACACACACACATTCATTTTTGCACGGTCGCAGTCGCCTTCCAAACGACAACGGCAGCAATAATGACGACCATTGTTACAGGGAGGCGTGTCGACACACCGCCCTCCACTCCCGCGCGCAACGGCCGTCGACACGAACGAAACAGCTGATCCGGCCGCCTATGCCCACACGCCTTGCCTCGGAAACCCCAACGCCGCCGCAAACACACAGGGCCAAACCACGCAAGCAAATAATCACCGCCTCTCGCACAACAACACACAGCCCGCCATCTCCGTCGCGATCGATACAACGACACACAATAACAAACACAAACGAAGCAGCTCCACACACAGCCAGCCACATGACACGTTTCCTTTCCTTCTCCCCTCCCAGTCACATCACGTCGCTCAAACGGAAAGAAAGAAACAAACAAACAACACAGACTCTTTCGCACTTTTCAACTTCCGAACAGTGTGGTGGCCCTGAAAAGGGCCGTTTTCTAGTCTCTCCCACCCACAAGCACGGCCGCGGGAAGGCCAGCGCCCGCTGCGACGCAGCCTAACCGCCGAAACCGTACAGGGTGCGCCCCTGCCTCTTCAGGGCGTACACCACGTCCATGGCCGTCACAGTCTTGCGCTTGGCGTGCTCAGTGTACGTCACCGCGTCGCGGATCACGTTCTCCAGGAACACCTTCAGCACCCCGCGGGTCTCCTCGTAGATCAGACCAGAGATGCGCTTCACGCCGCCCCTGCGAGCCAGGCGGCGGATGGCGGGCTTCGTGATGCCCTGGATGTTGTCGCGCAACACCTTGCGGTGCCGCTTGGCGCCACCCTTGCCGAGCCCCTTTCCTCCCTTGCCGCGGCCTGTCATCCTTCCTTCCTCGGGCAAAGCAACAACGTGCACAAACAGCAGCTGCAGCGGCTGGCGAGTCGGCTACGGTCTGCGCCCAGCGCGCCCGCCGCCCCCCTATATAGACTCTGGCCCGCCCTCCCCCCACCACGCGCAACCGAGGGCATATAAGCGCAGCACGGAGGCGCGCGGGCCCGTTGTCAAGGCAGCACCGGACGCCGCGCCGCACCTAACCTCCACGCACGCCGCTCCGCTACCGCTATGGCCCGCACAAAGCAAACGGCCCGCAAGTCCACCGGCGGAAAGGCGCCGCGCAAACAGCTCGCCACCAAGGCGGCGAGGAAGAGCGCGCCCGCCACCGGAGGCGTCAAGAAGCCCCACCGCTACAGGCCGGGCACCGTCGCCCTGCGAGAAATCAGGCGCTACCAGAAGAGCACAGAGCTGCTCATCCGCAAGCTGCCATTCCAGCGCCTAGTGCGCGAGATCGCCCAGGACTTCAAGACCGACCTGCGCTTCCAGAGCTCCGCAGTCATGGCCCTGCAGGAGGCCAGCGAGGCCTACCTCGTCGGCCTCTTCGAAGACACCAACCTGTGCGCAATCCACGCCAAGCGCGTCACCATCATGCCCAAGGACATCCAGCTCGCGCGCCGCATCCGCGGCGAGCGCGCCTAAACCGCGCCGCGGCACCGCACCGCACAAACAAAAACGGCCCTTTTCAGGGCCACTAACATCTCTCCGTCGCGAGCAAACTTTGTCGGTCGCCTGCCTCTCGCCCCGCAACCCAAAAACAACAACCACCACTTCCCGTCCGCCCGCCACACCCGCTCACTCTGCCTGCCTGCTAGCAGCGCGCAACAATCACACATCATCCCTCCCCGGCGCTCAAAGCGCACAATACCCAACGGCCGACGTCACACCGCACGGGTGGCTGGCCGGCCGCCGCTTTCGTTTCGAAAACAAAAACAACCCGCACTCCACTCCGACGGCCAACGGCCAGGCAGGCGCGCTCGCTCGCTCGCTCGCTCTCCAACGCCACCGAAATCCCCGCCGACTCCTTCCACATCTCAACGTGCCCCCCGTTGCAAAACATAACACACACACACACACACACAAAGGAACAAAACAAAGACCAGACACGACTCGACAAGACAGACATCCGAGAAGAACGAACGCAGGCAAGCCAACCAACGTATTCAAACAAAACAACGTGACAGAAAACCAACCGTCGGCCGCCGCCACAAACACGGCGACAATCAACCACGACGACAACAACAACAACACCGCTTACCGCTACCGCCGCCCACACCCGCCACCGACCCCCGCAATCCATCCACCACGGCACGCAAACAGCATCCCCCACGGGCATACACAAAGACACCCACACCAAACGCAACACGACAATCAAAACCTTCCCCGACGTGCTTTGATGGCCCTGAGAAGGGCCGTTTTGGGCCGCGCGTCTCTTGCGCGCCACTAGACGACGACGGGGGGTGGGGACGACGGAGTCAAGCGCCAAACCCTTCCTTTCTCCCATCTCTTTCTCCTCTACTCTACTCTACTCTACTTCTTCTTCTTGGGCGAAGCCTTCGCCTTAGACGGCGTCGTCGCCTTCTTCGGGCGCGGCGCCTTCGGCTTCTTCGTCGGAACCTTGGCGGCCTTCTTCGCCTTCGACGGCGACTTGGCCTTGGCCGGCTTGGCCGCAGCCGCCTTCTTCGCACCCGCGGGAGCGGCCGACGCCGCAGACGCCTTCTTGGCGGCGCCCGCCTTCCGACCGGTCGCCGCCTTCACGCCACCAGCCTTCTTTGCGCCGGCCGCACGGGCGCCCTTCTTCTCCTTGCTGGCCGGAGCGGCGCGCTTCTTCTTGGCACCGCCAGCACGGGCCTTGCCGCCCTCGGCCGCCCCCCCGCCGCCGGCGCCGGCAAGCTTGAACGAGCCGGACGCGCCCTTCCCCTTCGTCTGCACCAGCTCGCCCGCCACGACGGCCGACTTGAGGTACTTCTTGATAAACGGCGCCAGCTTCTCCGCGTCCAGCTTGTAGTGCGCGGCTATGTACTTCTTGATCGCCTGCAGCGACGACCCGCCGCGCTCCTTCAGACTCTTGATGGCGGCCGTCACCATCTCAGAGGTGCGCGGGTGCGCAGGCTTGGCGCGCGGCTTCTTCGCAGACGACGCAGACTTGGCCTTCTTCGTAGTGCCGGTGGCGGCGGGTGCCGCAGCAGTCTCGTTCGTAGCCGCCTGATCTGCCATTTCGACGACGCGCGTAACACACAGCGAGAGCGAGAGCGAGCGGGACGGACGGCAGGCACGCAAGCACAGCACAGCACAGCACAGCAGCAGAGCAGAGAATCACAAGGCCCAGCCAGTGTCGCGGGCGGGCGCGGACGGCCGAGAGAGCGGCCGCCACTCTGCGCGCCGCCGCGCCGCGCCTCCCGCGCTTGCTACCGCCCAACGTCCGACAGCCTGTGCGGAGCAGCCCCAAACCTGCGCCACAACCGCCCGCGCCTTTCAAACCACCGAGGATGGGGCTACACACAGCCACACCACAGTCGCCAACCAGTCGCCACGGCAGCGCCGCAAACCACGGCCAAACTGCAGCTACCGCGCGCTACAGCCTGGGTCGGCCCGCCGAGAATCGCCGCCCCCGCCCAAATGCCGCCCCCACAGCCCCAGCCGACGACCCGCCACAATGGCCAAACCTTCGGCAAAACTCCCACACCGTCGCCGCGGCAGCCCGGCCAGCGCGGCCGGCGCCACAGCCACACAAGCCGAGGCGTGCGGCGATGACGGCCGTGCAAACGCGCCTCCGCCGCCCCATCGCCTTCCGTCGCCCTCCCGCCGTTTCCCGATCGGCCCGCAGCCGTCGGGCCACATCGCGCGCCGTCCTCCTCCTCTCGCCCGCCAACATTCACAGCCGTTTCTCAACAATTGCCCGCCGCAAACGGACGCCGCCTGCGCAACAGGCGCCGCCGCCCCTCGCCGCTTCCGACCCAACCCCTCGACCGAGGCAAACCGCAATCCGAATCTACAGACCAACCCAATCTGCCGTCAGCACACACGACAGCCGACCTTACACGTTACGCGTTACACATTACGTTTACACGTCTAGGTTGGGTTACGTTAGGTTAGGTGGACGTGGGTTAGGTTAAGGGGACTTGGGTTAGGTTAAGCGTCAAACTTAGGTTAAGCATTCAAACACGTCAGGCGTCAGAGGTTAGGTTAGGTTAGGTTAGGTTAGGTTAGGTTACACGTTAGGTTAAGGGGTCAGTGCTAGGCTAAGAAGCGTCAAACGTAGGTTACAAAAGCGTTCAAACCGTGAGGCGTGAGCCGGACAGCTTACCTTACGTAGACGTTAGGGGCTCACAGGCTGAGCTCACCTCGCCACACCACAGGGTTAGGTTCGGTTCGCTCGGCTCAGCGTAAAGCGCCGAGGTCAGGGTTGCGTTCGTTCACCTTCGGGCGCCACACTTTCGGTTGAAAGGTCGCGACGGGACGACGTCGGCAGGCACGCCGCAAACGAACAAAAACGTACAGACGACGTCGAAAACCGCCGACAGACGGGGGAGCAGCACGACCACGACCAGATACCGAGCGCGAACGAGACACACGCGAACCACCCCCACCGGCCAAAGGGCACCACACAACAACCCAGAGCACCACGTGTCCACACCAGAGCAACCCGCCGCTCACGCGACATGGCTGGCACCGAAGGGCAACCGCCCGCAACTGCGCTTTCCGCGCCGGCCCGGATGCACGTCGTGCTACAACAACACCACTACCGTACACAGCCGCTGTTCACAACATCACTATCATGCGCGCCCGCGGCTCGCCGCCGTCGCAGTCGCAGCCCCGACGCCAGCGCTTTTGCACCACCATTCACACGCACCGCAACACAGCCGAACAAAACAAACACCACACAACAACAGCAACAACGCCGCCGCCGCCGCCTCTACTTGTGCCGGCGACCCACCCCGCCGATGGCGCACCTTTCGCCAGCCGGCAATCGACACACACGCACGCACCCACCCACCCACCCACCCACCCACCCCCCGGGGCCCAGTGCAAAAAAAAAAAAAAAACACACAAAAACAAAACGACACGGGAAGCGCACACCGCCACTTCGCGCGCACGCCACCAACCAGTCGTCGTCTCAAAATAACAAACAACAACCAAAATAAACTAACAACTAGGGCAACACAAAACAAAAACGCCTCGCACGAACCGCCCACAAAAAGGACAAGCACACGCACAGCCTCTGCTGACGACCACGACGCAGCGGCACGCTGCTCCTGTCCCGCGCCCCGCGCCCCACTCGATTCACAACTCACGCGACACCGTCAACGACGGGCTCGCTTCCCGCAACCTACCACCTTTCCGCCACGACGCACAGCCCCAGCCCCACCCGACGACGCCCGTGGCAACGACTGCACTTTCACCACCGCCTCCCCCTTCCCCCCCAAAACACACACACACACACCCAGCCAAAAACGCACTCGCGACCCACACATGCACGTGCATCGGCACACGCCAACCAGTCAACGTCGACAACCACACGCAAGGCTCGAAACGAAACCGGCGTCCTTCCACGTTGCCATCAAGCTACGCGACACAAGACACAAGGAACCAACACAACAGCCGGCCCCACTAATTCCCACTCTCACGCCGCAAAAAGCACACCGAAACCGCCAAACGCACGCACATTCCCCTTCGCACTGACAACGACCGGCTCTCGCTACCACACACCTCTCGGCAGCCGTTTCACGCCAATTCGCCACACCGCCCACACAGTCGACAAGCGCCCGCCCTGTACGGCACACGCAACGACGCAGCGCAGCAAAGGGCGCCCGCAACACATACCTCTCCGCCGCCCGACGCGCCAACCGCCACACCACACCGCCAGCCACTCGCAAATTGTGCACTGCCACCAGCCACACGTCCAACACGCCGCGCCGCCTCCGGCCACCCGCCAGGGGGCGCTCACGTTCGCGACAACAGCGCGGCCCGCCGGGCCGGGCCGAACCGAACCGAGCCGCCGCTGCTCTGCACTCGGCACGGCCACACCCTGCTGCAGACCGGGCTCGTCTCTCTGTACGCGTCTGCCTGCGCATCAACACAACACGACCTTTTTTTTTTTTTTTACCTCTCTCTACCGCCATCCCTTCTTCTCGCGTTTTACTCGTTGTTGCAGCAGCGGCGCACACCTACACATCCACAGCCCCAGCCGAGCCGGCCTCACCTCAGGGCCCGCCGCCAGCGTCTCCTCCTCGGGCACAGGTGCGGTGCTGTGGCCGCCCATCCAACCGCATTGCTGGCCGTCCAGCCACCAGGCGTTCCCACTGCCGCGAGCCACGCCGCGCACCGACCCTGCTGCAGAAAACGAAGCATAGCCAGAGACCGACCGATACACAAAGCAAGCCGTCGCCTCGCCTCTTGTCCTTCCTGCCTTCCTTCCGCCCCCGCCCTTCTCACACCACCGCCTCTCCACTTTCGCCCGCCCCCGCCCCCGCCCCTCCTTTTTTTTGTTTTGTTTTTTTCCTTCGTTTTCTTCTTTCTTTCTTTCTTTCTTTCTTTCTTTCTTTCTTTCTTTCTTTCTTTCTTTCTTTGGCCCTCTCTCCTTCCCGCCCCATGGCGGTTACGGCACCGCCTGCAGCGGCAGATTTTTTGCGCCCACACGCCTACTCCTACCACCATTAACCTTGCCCTGCCCTGCCCATCAACGTCGCAGTCGAACCGACGCTTGCCAACACACTGCCCACGTTCCCTTTCTCTCTTCGGCCTACGCCCATTACGCGCCGCCGCCACAGCACCTTCCCTTCCCACAACACACCGACGTCATCACACGCACCCAAAACAGGGGCCACGACCGTGTTCCTCGCCCACTCCCATCCCGCACGGTACGCACATTCCCAACTACTAACCGCGCACCCTCCCTTTCCAATCTGTGTGTCTCTGTGTCTGTGTCCTGTCCGCGCGTGACGCCTCTCAACATCCGCCGTCCCCCGTCCCGTTTTCGCCCCCATGCCGTCGTCGCGCCGCCTCCGCCCCGTCCACCGCCGCCCCTGTCCGCCCCGCACCACACCATACACCGCTGCTTGTCCCGGCCGTTGCCACCAAAGGCGCCGACCGCAAACGCGCCACGCCGCAGCCCCCGTGCGTCTCGCGCTCGCTTGCATCTCCGTGCCGACGCTGCCTCTCTTCCCGCTCGCACTCGACCTCGACAACACAGTCTTTGGCTCCGCCACTGCGTGTTCCGGTGGTACGCACGCTGCAACACGTATGTATTCATTACCAGAGCGATGGCGAGGCATGACAGCATCTCCGTCTGACCAGAGAGTTATTTATCGTTGCTGGTCGGCGCTTGGACCGCGCCAGACGACAGTAGTGGCACGCACCGGGTCGCCAGGAACAGTTGTTATATATATTGTAGCGCGAGTCGGGAGAGGTAGTAGTCGGTCGACAGTAGTAGCGGGTGGACGGTTGTACTGAGCGGGCGTCGGCGGCGTGCTCTGCTCGTCTCGCGACTCTGGTCACGGTTCGGGACGATGTATATAGTATATTGTGTTATAATCAAAAGGTAGTGTGAAGCTGCATTGCGCAAATCTGATAACGTATGTTCTTCAACAACAAAAGCCCCACTATTACTTTTTTCTAAAGTAACTTTTGTCTTTTAACGAAAAACATTCACTTTTTAAAGACTACTTCCTATGGCATTTCCCTCCAAGGAGTGCAATTAATTACCAGCCAGCACTCATTCATTGCACACAGCTGTGTAAGGGGTATCTACAATTGAGGAGCGGATACAAATGCAATTTTTTTGTTTCTTTTTTTTTTTTTTTTTTTTTTTTTTTTTGGTGTCTGTGTGTTGTAACCTCCCCGCAAAATTTAAAATAATGGACAATGTTATTTACGGATGCTAATGGACATTGCGCTAATTGTAACCTCGCCCACAATGAGAGGTATTGAAAATGGCAACAAAAATGTGAAATTCGCAATCCGACTCAAATATAAATTCTTCACAACATTTAAAGTCCGTTCAGTGACAAGAAACTTCAATTAAACCGAAATATCGGTCTTTGGCCCTGTGCAAAACAATCAGAATTACAGTCTTACCTCAGAATAAATGGATGTCACATTTCTGCTCTTGTTGTTGCGCAGCGCCTGGAGGAACTGCATTGCAAATAATAATATTCTCCTTTTTTTTTGTGATTTTAGTGAAATTTTTCTTCAAAGAAGTGGAATGAAATGTGAAGTGCAACGAACTCTTTAGTTCAATAAAAAATTAAATGTTTGAAAAATGCTTTTGAAATAAAAATTATTATTGGGGAACTTGTTGGAGAATAATTACAATAAATAAACCTTTTCATTATCTAATGATTATATTAATTAACAGTATACCTTATTCACCATCTTGACCAGTGTTGCCGGCCGCCTACATCACACAACCGCACTCGGCTGCTACTACTGACCGACCGCTCTGCATGACGACTACTGACAGAGTACAGACTCGCAACGACTGACTGACTGACTGACTGACTGACTGAGAACCGCTCGCAACACTCGCGCAGTCCAGCGCAAACTCTCTGGTCACAGATGCTACAATGTCTCGCCATCGCTGCTACGTTACATACGTGTTTCAGTGTCTTCTTTTCATTGGGGTAACGATCTTTGGCTCTTTTTATTCTGAATACAGGGCCAAAGGTCAACGCTGCTGCCCTTATACAATTTATCAGGTTTCATTATGTCTGTTGCAATGTTACATACGGTTCATTCTTTCATTAATATTATCGTTGGGTTTGTTTTGTAGGGACGTTAACATTCTGGCACATTTTTATTATCATCGGACTCTCTGCTATTTGTGCAGGGAGGTTATGTACCTGGGTCCATTTCCATTTCCATTTACATTTTAGTATTGATAGACTTTTTGTTTTCTTTTTTGTTTCTTGTTGTTTTTCCTTCTTTTTTTTGTTGTTCTTTTTTTGTTTTGTTTTGTTTTTCCCGCTCTCAACCACCACCGCCGCATCACGCCTTCCGTTTTCTTGGTTTCTTTTCTGTTCTTCAACTGCTTCAACATCACCGCGCCCCATTTCCACACCACAGCCATCAGCCTCCAAGACGGGCAGGCGCAGTGTGCCATTTCCGGCGCACAAGCACACCCGTACGGTACTCTCCTCGCCCCCACGCCAACAACAACACAGCGACCACGCGGCTTTCAGGCATGGCACGGCACGGCACCGGCGAAATGCGCCGCCCCCGCCCCTCCGCGCATCCGTCCGTCTCGCCACGTTCACTGACAGCCGCGTCTGCGGCTACACCACGACAACCACAACACAACACCGCTCCCCTCCCTGGCAACTCATTGTTTTTCTCCTCCTCTTTTGCACAAACCACAACGCCGAGCACAGGCGCAAGCCACCCACACCGCGCCCCTCCCCGTCCCGTCTTTGGCCGCCGCTCCTCGTTTGCCCCCTCCCATCTCCCGAAATGCCATGCCAGCAGCGTTACGCATGCCCCTCCCCTGTCCACACAACACTACCGCCAAACGAACAGCCTTCCGGGCCACATGCAGGGCACGCCCACCTCCAAACACTGCCAATTCACGGACGCACACACACACACACACACACACACACACTTTCTCGACACCTTTCTGTACGGAGGGTGCGTCATCTCGACCGTGACAGAGTGACGCCAACTATCGGCGATCCATTTCCCCCCACTGGTAAAACATGTCCACTAACACCTACATACATCATTCAAGTACACAGACAATAGCATACACACAATGGGAGGGCACACGAACATGGACGGCACGGCACTGTCATACACTCTTCCTCAGAACCATATCAACAAACGTTACGTACATCCGGGAAAGCGAAAGCGAAAGCAAAAGCAAAGCCCAATGCAGCCGTCAAAGGTAACGTTCACCACGGCAGACACTTGCAGCCGCGCCGCCGTTAAACGCATTTCAGTGCGGCTCCAATACGCCTCCGACACGGGAACGTTCCGTTGCTCTACGAATGCGCTTCTCCCCTTTTTCCCTTCCTCTCTCTTTTGCCCCCCCTCCTTGCACTCTTGCCTCATTCCTCACGTTCTGCCCAGACATTCGACCGATCAAAGTCAACCTTTCGTTACCGTTCTCAGCGCGACGGTGTACAACAGTATGACGGGTGTGCCCAAGACTTCGGTTCAGTTGCGTGACGCCGGTCTATCGCGCCGATCGACAGTTACTCAGGGGGCGACGGATCGGACCACGTCACCGACACACAAAACACTTTCAAACAAACAAATACATACCGGATGGACACAGACAAACACGTGTACAGACATTCGCCAAACAAACGACGACGACCGCCGCCGCCGCCGCCGCCGCCGCCGCCGTCTAGCGTCGCGCTTACTGTACTGCACTGGACACGCGTGCATCTTGAATGACGACATCGGTGTGCGTGCGTCGTACGCAATCAGTCAGACACGGCTATCAAAAATCAGAGTCGAATGGTACATCATCGTGCGTGTCGCCGTACACGTACAGTACAATACAACAACAATGCGTCTTAATGGCACGTTCAATTTCAACGTCACTCACACACCTCCACGCTGCAGTTACGTCGCACCATTGTCAAACTCGGCGTACAGCAAAGGGAATAGTGGGCGGCAAAAAAAAAAACCAAACAAAAACATTTCACATTTCACCCTCGCCATGTATGATGTGCAAAAAACAAACCCGCAAACGGCCGTCGTTACGGTGACACAAAAGTCGCCGATCGCACTGTCCCCCCTCGCAGACAGGTTAACACACACACACACACACACACACACACACACACACACACACACACCAACACCAATGGGTCAAAACCACTCCAACGAGGCGTGCCACCATTCCACGCCACGGCGACCAACCTCGTGGCCGTCCCCCGCAACACGCTTTGACGCGCCCCCCCCACCCACAATCAAAATGCACACATACATCACAGCCGTCCACACAAACAACAACAACAACAACAACAATTCCGCCCTTCCCGCAAAAGGCAAGTTGGTGGCCCTGAAAAGGGCCGTTTTGCCGCTCTCGCAACGGAGGAGCCTTCTCCTTCCTTCCTTCCTTCCTTCCATTCCAGAGCCACCTCCTTACTTGGAGCTCGTGTACTTGGTCACCGCCTTCGTGCCCTCGCTCACGGCGTGCTTGGCCAGCTCGCCAGGCAGCAACAGCCGCACAGCGGTCTGGATCTCGCGGGACGTGATGGTCGAGCGCTTGTTGTAGTGCGCCAGGCGAGAAGCCTCGGCCGCAATGCGCTCGAAAATGTCGTTCACGAAGCTGTTCATGATGCTCATCGCCTTCGACGAGATGCCCGTGTCAGGGTGCACCTGCTTCAGCACCTTGTAGATGTAGATGGCATAGCTCTCCTTCCTCTTGCGCTTCTTCTTCTTGTCGCCCTTCGAAATGTTCTTCTGCGCCTTGCCAGCCTTCTTGGCGGCCTTCCCGCTAGTCTTGGGCGGCATCTCGAACGAACGAACGTACGGCAGCAGCAACACCAGTAGCAAGCGCTCCGCTCTAGTCAGCGTCTCCCCACACAGTGGCACCCGCCGCCAGCCGCCGCCGCACCTTTACCAGCTCGCCCTGTTGCGGCCGCCGACCAATGGGGCGCGCGCGCAACCGGCCGCCGCACCCGAGCCCATAAAGCACCCCCACCCCGGCTGCGCCGGCACGCACTCCGCTGCTCGACTCGCTGCCGCTCGCACCGGTCGTTTTTCGTTTCCGTTTCGTGTGCACCGTCGCTAGCCCATCGCCATGTCCGGACGCGGAAAGGGAGGCAAAGTCAAGGGCAAGTCAAAGTCCCGCTCAAGCAGGGCTGGGCTCCAGTTCCCGGTCGGCAGAATCCACCGCCTCCTGCGCAAGGGAAACTACGCAGAGCGCGTCGGCGCCGGGGCGCCCGTCTACCTCGCCGCCGTCATGGAGTACCTCGCGGCTGAGGTGCTCGAGCTGGCCGGAAACGCGGCCCGCGACAACAAGAAGACGCGCATCATCCCGCGCCACCTGCAGCTTGCCATCCGCAACGACGAGGAGCTCAACAAGCTCCTGTCGGGCGTCACCATCGCACAGGGTGGTGTCCTGCCCAACATCCAGGCCGTCCTGCTGCCAAAGAAGACCGAGAAGAAGGCCTAAAGGAGGCCAGGCAATCGCAACGCGCTTTGCCGGCTCGGCTCGGCCCACAACAATCGGCCCTTTTCAGGGCCACCACACAAACCTACGTCCAAAGCAAAATTTCAGTCGTCCTCGCCGCACCTTGTTTTGTTTTAACTTTGCACAGCCGCCGCCGGCGCACGTCCGCCATCTTGTCGTCCACACAGCCCGTGTGGCCCAACACACACACACACACACATTCATTTTTGCACGGTCGCAGTCGCCTTCCAAACGACAACGGCAGCAATAATGACGACCATTGTTACAGGGAGGCGTGTCGACACACCGCCCTCCACTCCCGCGCGCAACGGCCGTCGACACGAACGAAACAGCTGATCCGGCCGCCTATGCCCACACGCCTTGCCTCGGAACCCCAACGCCGCCGCAAACACACAGGGCCAAACCACGCAAGCAAATAATCACCGCCTCTCGCACAACAACACACAGCCCGCCATCTCCGTCGCGATCGATACAACGACACACAATAACAAACACAAACGAAGCAGCTCCACACACAGCCAGCCACATGACACGTTTCCTTTCCTTCTCCCCTCCCAGTCACATCACGTCGCTCAAACGGAAAGAAAGAAACAAACAAACAACACAGACTCTTTCGCACTTTTCAACTTCCGAACAGTGTGGTGGCCCTGAAAAGGGCCGTTTTCTAGTCTCTCCCACCCACAAGCACGGCCGCGGGAAGGCCAGCGCCCGCTGCGACGCAGCCTAACCGCCGAAACCGTACAGGGTGCGCCCCTGCCTCTTCAGGGCGTACACCACGTCCATGGCCGTCACAGTCTTGCGCTTGGCGTGCTCAGTGTACGTCACCGCGTCGCGGATCACGTTCTCCAGGAACACCTTCAGCACCCCGCGGGTCTCCTCGTAGATCAGACCAGAGATGCGCTTCACGCCGCCCCTGCGAGCCAGGCGGCGGATGGCGGGCTTCGTGATGCCCTGGATGTTGTCGCGCAACACCTTGCGGTGCCGCTTGGCGCCACCCTTGCCGAGCCCCTTTCCTCCCTTGCCGCGGCCTGTCATCCTTCCTTCCTCGGGCAAAGCAACAACGTGCACAAACAGCAGCTGCAGCGGCTGGCGAGTCGGCTACGGTCTGCGCCCAGCGCGCCCGCCGCCCCCCTATATAGACTCTGGCCCGCCCTCCCCCCACCACGCGCAACCGAGGGCATATAAGCGCAGCACGGAGGCGCGCGGGCCCGTTGTCAAGGCAGCACCGGACGCCGCGCCGCACCTAACCTCCACGCACGCCGCTCCGCTACCGCTATGGCCCGCACAAAGCAAACGGCCCGCAAGTCCACCGGCGGAAAGGCGCCGCGCAAACAGCTCGCCACCAAGGCGGCGAGGAAGAGCGCGCCCGCCACCGGAGGCGTCAAGAAGCCCCACCGCTACAGGCCGGGCACCGTCGCCCTGCGAGAAATCAGGCGCTACCAGAAGAGCACAGAGCTGCTCATCCGCAAGCTGCCATTCCAGCGCCTAGTGCGCGAGATCGCCCAGGACTTCAAGACCGACCTGCGCTTCCAGAGCTCCGCAGTCATGGCCCTGCAGGAGGCCAGCGAGGCCTACCTCGTCGGCCTCTTCGAAGACACCAACCTGTGCGCAATCCACGCCAAGCGCGTCACCATCATGCCCAAGGACATCCAGCTCGCGCGCCGCATCCGCGGCGAGCGCGCCTAAACCGCGCCGCGGCACCGCACCGCACAAACAAAAACGGCCCTTTTCAGGGCCACTAACATCTCTCCGTCGCGAGCAAACTTTGTCGGTCGCCTGCCTCTCGCCCCGCAACCCAAAAACAACAACCACCACTTCCCGTCCGCCCGCCACACCCGCTCACTCTGCCTGCCTGCTAGCAGCGCGCAACAATCACACATCATCCCTCCCCGGCGCTCAAAGCGCACAATACCCAACGGCCGACGTCACACCGCACGGGTGGCTGGCCGGCCGCCGCTTTCGTTTCGAAAACAAAAACAACCCGCACTCCACTCCGACGGCCAACGGCCAGGCAGGCGCGCTCGCTCGCTCGCTCGCTCTCCAACGCCACCGAAATCCCCGCCGACTCCTTCCACATCTCAACGTGCCCCCCGTTGCAAAACATAACACACACACACACACACACAAAGGAACAAAACAAAGACCAGACACGACTCGACAAGACAGACATCCGAGAAGAACGAACGCAGGCAAGCCAACCAACGTATTCAAACAAAACAACGTGACAGAAAACCAACCGTCGGCCGCCGCCACAAACACGGCGACAATCAACCACGACGACAACAACAACAACACCGCTTACCGCTACCGCCGCCCACACCCGCCACCGACCCCCGCAATCCATCCACCACGGCACGCAAACAGCATCCCCCACGGGCATACACAAAGACACCCACACCAAACGCAACACGACAATCAAAACCTTCCCCGACGTGCTTTGATGGCCCTGAGAAGGGCCGTTTTGGGCCGCGCGTCTCTTGCGCGCCACTAGACGACGACGGGGGGGGGGACGACGGAGTCAAGCGCCAAACCCTTCCTTTCTCCCATCTCTTTCTCCTCTACTCTACTCTACTCTACTTCTTCTTCTTGGGCGAAGCCTTCGCCTTAGACGGCGTCGTCGCCTTCTTCGGGCGCGGCGCCTTCGGCTTCTTCGTCGGAACCTTGGCGGCCTTCTTCGCCTTCGACGGCGACTTGGCCTTGGCCGGCTTGGCCGCAGCCGCCTTCTTCGCACCCGCGGGAGCGGCCGACGCCGCAGACGCCTTCTTGGCGGCGCCCGCCTTCCGACCGGTCGCCGCCTTCACGCCACCAGCCTTCTTTGCGCCGGCCGCACGGGCGCCCTTCTTCTCCTTGCTGGCCGGAGCGGCGCGCTTCTTCTTGGCACCGCCAGCACGGGCCTTGCCGCCCTCGGCCGCCCCCCCGCCGCCGGCGCCGGCAAGCTTGAACGAGCCGGACGCGCCCTTCCCCTTCGTCTGCACCAGCTCGCCCGCCACGACGGCCGACTTGAGGTACTTCTTGATAAACGGCGCCAGCTTCTCCGCGTCCAGCTTGTAGTGCGCGGCTATGTACTTCTTGATCGCCTGCAGCGACGACCCGCCGCGCTCCTTCAGACTCTTGATGGCGGCCGTCACCATCTCAGAGGTGCGCGGGTGCGCAGGCTTGGCGCGCGGCTTCTTCGCAGACGACGCAGACTTGGCCTTCTTCGTAGTGCCGGTGGCGGCGGGTGCCGCAGCAGTCTCGTTCGTAGCCGCCTGATCTGCCATTTCGACGACGCGCGTAACACACAGCGAGAGCGAGAGCGAGCGGGACGGACGGCAGGCACGCAAGCACAGCACAGCACAGCACAGCAGCAGAGCAGAGAATCACAAGGCCCAGCCAGTGTCGCGGGCGGGCGCGGACGGCCGAGAGAGCGGCCGCCACTCTGCGCGCCGCCGCGCCGCGCCTCCCGCGCTTGCTACCGCCCAACGTCCGACAGCCTGTGCGGAGCAGCCCCAAACCTGCGCCACAACCGCCCGCGCCTTTCAAACCACCGAGGATGGGGCTACACACAGCCACACCACAGTCGCCAACCAGTCGCCACGGCAGCGCCGCAAACCACGGCCAAACTGCAGCTACCGCGCGCTACAGCCTGGGTCGGCCCGCCGAGAATCGCCGCCCCCGCCCAAATGCCGCCCCCACAGCCCCAGCCGACGACCCGCCACAATGGCCAAACCTTCGGCAAAACTCCCACACCGTCGCCGCGGCAGCCCGGCCAGCGCGGCCGGCGCCACAGCCACACAAGCCGAGGCGTGCGGCGATGACGGCCGTGCAAACGCGCCTCCGCCGCCCCATCGCCTTCCGTCGCCCTCCCGCCGTTTCCCGATCGGCCCGCAGCCGTCGGGCCACATCGCGCGCCGTCCTCCTCCTCTCGCCCGCCAACATTCACAGCCGTTTCTCAACAATTGCCCGCCGCAAACGGACGCCGCCTGCGCAACAGGCGCCGCCGCCCCTCGCCGCTTCCGACCCAACCCCTCGACCGAGGCAAACCGCAATCCGAATCTACAGACCAACCCAATCTGCCGTCAGCACACACGACAGCCGACCTTACACGTTACGCGTTACACATTACGTTTACACGTCTAGGTTGGGTTACGTTAGGTTAGGTGGACGTGGGTTAGGTTAAGGGGACTTGGGTTAGGTTAAGCGTCAAACTTAGGTTAAGCATTCAAACACGTCAGGCGTCAGAGGTTAGGTTAGGTTAGGTTAGGTTAGGTTAGGTTACACGTTAGGTTAAGGGGTCAGTGCTAGGCTAAGAAGCGTCAAACGTAGGTTACAAAAGCGTTCAAACCGTGAGGCGTGAGCCGGACAGCTTACCTTACGTAGACGTTAGGGGCTCACAGGCTGAGCTCACCTCGCCACACCACAGGGTTAGGTTCGGTTCGCTCGGCTCAGCGTAAAGCGCCGAGGTCAGGGTTGCGTTCGTTCACCTTCGGGCGCCACACTTTCGGTTGAAAGGTCGCGACGGGACGACGTCGGCAGGCACGCCGCAAACGAACAAAAACGTACAGACGACGTCGAAAACCGCCGACAGACGGGGGAGCAGCACGACCACGACCAGATACCGAGCGCGAACGAGACACACGCGAACCACCCCCACCGGCCAAAGGGCACCACACAACAACCCAGAGCACCACGTGTCCACACCAGAGCAACCCGCCGCTCACGCGACATGGCTGGCACCGAAGGGCAACCGCCCGCAACTGCGCTTTCCGCGCCGGCCCGGATGCACGTCGTGCTACAACAACACCACTACCGTACACAGCCGCTGTTCACAACATCACTATCATGCGCGCCCGCGGCTCGCCGCCGTCGCAGTCGCAGCCCCGACGCCAGCGCTTTTGCACCACCATTCACACGCACCGCAACACAGCCGAACAAAACAAACACCACACAACAACAGCAACAACGCCGCCGCCGCCGCCTCTACTTGTGCCGGCGACCCACCCCGCCGATGGCGCACCTTTCGCCAGCCGGCAATCGACACACACGCACGCACCCACCCACCCACCCACCCACCCACCCCCCGGGGCCCAGTGCAAAAAAAAAAAAAAAACACACAAAAACAAACGACACGGGAAGCGCACACCGCCACTTCGCGCGCACGCCACCAACCAGTCGTCGTCTCAAAATAACAAACAACAACCAAAATAAACTAACAACTAGGGCAACACAAAACAAAAACGCCTCGCACGAACCGCCCACAAAAAGGACAAGCACACGCACAGCCTCTGCTGACGACCACGACGCAGCGGCACGCTGCTCCTGTCCCGCGCCCCGCGCCCCACTCGATTCACAACTCACGCGACACCGTCAACGACGGGCTCGCTTCCCGCAACCTACCACCTTTCCGCCACGACGCACAGCCCCAGCCCCACCCGACGACGCCCGTGGCAACGACTGCACTTTCACCACCGCCTCCCCCTTCCCCCCCAAAACACACACACACACACCCAGCCAAAAACGCACTCGCGACCCACACATGCACGTGCATCGGCACACGCCAACCAGTCAACGTCGACAACCACACGCAAGGCTCGAAACGAAACCGGCGTCCTTCCACGTTGCCATCAAGCTACGCGACACAAGACACAAGGAACCAACACAACAGCCGGCCCCACTAATTCCCACTCTCACGCCGCAAAAAGCACACCGAAACCGCCAAACGCACGCACATTCCCCTTCGCACTGACAACGACCGGCTCTCGCTACCACACACCTCTCGGCAGCCGTTTCACGCCAATTCGCCACACCGCCCACACAGTCGACAAGCGCCCGCCCTGTACGGCACACGCAACGACGCAGCGCAGCAAAGGGCGCCCGCAACACATACCTCTCCGCCGCCCGACGCGCCAACCGCCACACCACACCGCCAGCCACTCGCAAATTGTGCACTGCCACCAGCCACACGTCCAACACGCCGCGCCGCCTCCGGCCACCCGCCAGGGGGCGCTCACGTTCGCGACAACAGCGCGGCCCGCCGGGCCGGGCCGAACCGAACCGAGCCGCCGCTGCTCTGCACTCGGCACGGCCACACCCTGCTGCAGACCGGGCTCGTCTCTCTGTACGCGTCTGCCTGCGCATCAACACAACACGACCTTTTTTTTTTTTTTTTACCTCTCTCTACCGCCATCCCTTCTTCTCGCGTTTTACTCGTTGTTGCAGCAGCGGCGCACACCTACACATCCACAGCCCCAGCC
>NW_025729104.1:0-46349 GCF_021461385.2 Schistocerca piceifrons
ATCCCACTGAATGACACCCAGCCAGGTTGACCGCCTACATTCCGCCACGTCACTGGAAAGCCAGCACGCGATCCACAAAATCACCAAACCAGCACCAGATTCGCACGGTGACACCGTACTGGTCGCAAGCACACTCAGACATTAATCGCAAACGCAGATCGTAGTATGCAGAAGCCGGGTTTATCTTTCCGTTAATTCTGCGTCTCCTGCAGACCACAGAGCCCTGTCGGTTCATCAGCGGTCGATTGTTGGTGTTGGCGCCACGGAATGATGGCAGTAAGATTCAGGCTTTCTCCGCAGTAACTGGGATTCTACCAAAGAAACCAAAACGGGAAGGAGTAACGAAAGCGGCAACTGGCAGTCAAACAGTACGTTTCTGTTAATTTAATGCGATGACAATTTTGAACGATAATGTTCGTGACGCGATTGAGTTACCAGCAATTACAGAAACCCAGGTTTTATGTTGCGTCCACCACAGACAAACTCACTAAAGATATCGTCGCTGCCACGTTCGTACGAACTACGCACAACTGAGCCTGTAATTCATGACGAAGTTGACTATTAATTTTACTAGTCTCGTATTTTTCTTAGGTAAAGAATGAGCAAAATGCTCACACGTGATAGAAGTGTTACGTCTATCATGCAATCGTGGAGGAGACAATTGCTCCAGCCAGAGCAGAAATGCCCTTCATGTAATTTATATTTTTCTTTATAAACTGAACATTTAGTAACAGGGCGAGCCGAATTACATACTGCATAGTGTGAACAAATGTTTCAATTTTTTGAGCAACCGTGATAAACAAGAACAAAATACTAAGACTTGGCCACAGATGTCCGCCATCATAGGGCTGCAGTGACAGCTGAGTCGTTCCTCAAGTCTTAATGGCGGCCACAGCGGCTGAGGCCGCCACATCGCAACCCTGTCTCCGTAGAGCACGCGCCACGTGTCTCGCTGTATCCAATCATTTATTTATCTTTATCCAGCATTTCGATAGTTTCTCACCCTTGAACACCAGTGTATATTCTCGGTATCACTATAATCAATTTAAAAGCTCTGTATAACACTTTTTTACGAGCGGCTTCATTATTAACAATTTTACATTCAATTTTTGCCTGGTTATTCGTTTGTTGCCGACTTTCCTCATTCTACACTCAGTAAACGTCAAGTATTTTTGCTTATACATTTCAAAGTTGCCCCACTATTACCGGGTACATCTTTAGTAGTATTCGGCGCATAACATATCTTTATAATTCATAAGCAAATTCCGATCTTCCACGAAAAAGACGCATGTCAATCCGTGTACCTGGTTAAGAGAAACATTGGAGTCTCTCCCTACTCAAGCCAGCGAACTAATGTCCAAAACTGTGAGCACAGCATAATGCTGCGTCTGCCGCCAGTTGTCAGACGCATTCCAGTATCCTGTCCCACTCACTGACCAGTTACGCAACTTTAATCTGTCCACACAGTGGTATATCGCCGCCCACAGATTGCTGGATACTCCTCCTGCGTAACAGAACTTGCCCGGCCTCTTCCTCCCGCTACTGTTGATGTTCAGATTTTCCAGTTCAAGATCCGCCAGGTAGTCCGTCGCACTCAACACCTGATTCGCGACCGCTTTCTCTGAAGACTGCCGCCGGTTGTTACTTTAGCTCTTTCTCCATTCAGATGATGTATCTTCCAGCGCCGCACCTAACTGCTTATGTCTCTTGTTCTCCATGCCAGGAATTGTGCCCTGTCACTGAAGAACTAAAGAGAAATTAACGCCACGTATTATATTAAGTAGTTAAAAAGTACGCTTCGCAGGGAATATACTTGCACCAGACATTGAAATCAATTTTTTTCCTCTGAGGGAAAAAGGAAAGATGTTCCTAGTAGTGTTGGAACGTGACGAGAAAAAACTTTATTTATTTCCATTCTTTTCAAAAGAAATACAAAATATAAACTTATTTCATGTTTTAATATGCTACTACTTATTTGAAAGCGCTGAGCAACGCTTCGCTCGAGAACGAAAACAGTCTGAAATTTATTCTACGGCTCCTGACTGCGTTATACGATATTCTCTGGTGCTGTGTGGAGACGGATTTGAAATCGCAACTGCCTGTTTCTCTGATGTGGCAGTCTTGTCGGCTCACAGTTGTCTCAATTTACCTTCTTTCATACAAATAGGCTACAGCCTCCCTCGTTGCCCAATACAAGAGATTTTTATGTACGAATGTTCTGTTTTTATTTGTTGGAAGTGCGTGATTCGCACCCCAAAGAGCGCTATCGAAAGACGTTCTGATGGCGCCCCGTGTTGCAGAAGGGAGGATTCTAAGTTCACCGGACTTGGATACGATGTGACGTCATTATGACGTGTACACTCTACATCGAAAACGATAGAAACAGTATATCGACTATTCGACTTTTGTGAACTTTCGAGAGGTAGTGACAGGGTAGCGCTGTGCTCTGCGCCACTCGTTTAAATGTGTTTTGCGTTCCTCGCGTTTAAATCGTGTGTTATACTGTGTTTGTGTCCTGTGCGTTGTTTTTCGTTTGCTCGTGTCTAATTATGTGTTCAGCATTCGAGAGACTAATGAGAGAAAATCTGAAAGAGTTCAGCATCGATGACGACGGGCAAATGCGTGGTTATTGTGAATCTCAAGCTGAAATTGATGTACTTCTGACCCAGCTGAAGTGCGTCGGTTATTCGTACTCGGTGAGAAGAAGCACTCAGCAGCCAAAATCTTTAGATGCGTCAAGACACTAACCTTTGGTTAAGATTACATTGAGAAATCCACTTCCCCTCATATTTCATCTCCGGTCGACGACTTTTCTTCAACAATGCCTCATATTTTTCTTTTTAAGTTCGAAATTCAATCATTCTACGCACCAGTCGTTACTGGACACTAAGGTACCTGTCTCTGCGGTCCGAGTGTAAAATTACTTGGAATTATGGTTGATAAAAGAGTATCTTGAGATGGACATATAAATTACTTAGCTAACAAACTTGCACAAGTTCTCTTTCAGCTATATAAATTAAGAAAAAAAAGTCAGCAAGAGTATGCTGCTAGAATGTAATATGTACTGACAAGACCAATTGTATGAAACCATACTAAAATATTGATAATAAATAAATATTATTTTCGGCCTAAGCGTTCAACACAACAACCACACAATGAAATCTGGTCGGGACATAAGAAAACTTCACTTTTTTACGAAACGTACTGTCTGTGGTGTTTTCAAGGCCACAGTCAGGAATATTTCTATTAATATCCAGCTCTTTTATTTTGGCGAAATACATATACGCTGCCACACTGAGCTGTTATCAGAATCGCACGTGCCAAAACAAACCACTAGCTGACGACAGTTTAGAAGCTCGAACGTTCGTAAAAGTCGATAGGTGTGTTAATCGACTAAAGCGTATATACGTCATAATGACGTCACATCATATCCAGGTTGGGTGAACTTGCAGAAGAAGGTAACTGCGAAAGGAGGACGCAGTGTAGTCGATGGCCGGCAGATGGCAGCATGCGACTTCCCGTGTTAACCTATGATATAAGCAATAAGGCGTTGAAACGGAATAAACAGGGCGAAAAAAATGTATACGGGGGCCATTCTGTCACACAACGACCAAGGACCTTGTATATAGTAATGGACACGGAAATTCTTATATCTTTTTGCAGAAAATTATAAATGTCGAACGGAGGAGAAATGTTTAGCGTAAAAATAAAATATTTGATTCTCTGTGTCTCCGCTTCGATAAAGTAACGATATGTTAATAATCGCTTTCATTGTGTCAAACAAAACATGAAACGTTATTTAACAGTTGTACAAACGGCTAACGAATGTGCTTTTCATAAACCGATCTGCCACTACCGCTTCTGGTTCGTCATGTAAACGCTATCATATCGACTGCCGAAACATGGTCACCGATGCCGGATTTCTTGCTCTATTTCGAAGCAAAAAACACTACCACGGCATTCCATCATTTTACACTTTTAAGCACTTTCATTTTATCGAAGAATTGAGACTGCGGTCAGCACCCTTGTCGTATCATGTCTGATAATGTGTAACGGTTTGCGTTTTCTCACGTTTGCGTTTTCTCACACGCGTCACTGACTGACTACCAAAAGGGATTACACAAAATCGTAAAAGCAGCGTCGGATTCGCATAATGACACGGTACTGACGTTGAGCACTTTTAATCGCGCTTGCAGACCGTAAAAATATAGAAGTTGAGTTTATTTTTCCGTTAATTCTGCGTCTCCTGCAGCCCACAGACCTTTGTCGCTGCCTCAGGTACCTACTGCTGGTGCTGGCGCTCCACAATGTCGGCAGTTTTAACTTTCTCGCGAATAATGGCGGTTTGATGCAGAAAATGAAAACGGAAAGATGATAGTAAATGCACAGCCATCAGTCAAACTTTACATTCATCGGAGTTAGAAGCGAGTAAACCCTTAAGCGATAAATAACGTCGGTGGAGCGCACATGACTGTATTTAATCTATATAAACCCACGTTTAGAGTTAGGCCTTTCAGACACAAAATCGCCGAAGTTATCATTCTGTCCAATCGAAATTACGCATCGTGTTCTTCAATGAAAAACACTACTGACTTCCAGTAATCACTTGTGGCGTCATGCTTGCATAACACTTCCACCTCCCTATAGCAAACGATTGTCTGCTGTATTACACATTCCGTTCGCATTTGAAAGCATTTCAATATTTTCGCAATAGTAATGGACGACCTATAAAGATTCAACGTCTTCTTCCTTCTTACTTATCTCGTTGGCATTCACATACATAATGTGAGTGTCGAGCACCTTTTTGTTCACATGGAGAGACAATGATTTATTGCTCTGAAACAGCGGCTAAAACTCGTATGCAGACGTGGAAAGTAACAATCTATCGTATTCGTCACCAGGAAATGATACTAACTGATATAATCGACAATAATTTCCATAATCGTTCTCTATCCAAAGCTAAATGTCTCGTAGACTCATCATCGTAATTTGTTCAGAGGTTTTCGTTTCTTCAGCAGTACATAAACAAACAATTACAAAGAGGTGAATTTTTGAAACGTCGCGAAAGCAGTACTGCGCCGAAAATTTCGTTACAACTGCGAACGGAGTGTCTCGCAGCGGCATTCTGGATGCAAATGCTTTCGGCGTGTTTGGCGCGTTATATTCGGACGAATCTCTCCATCGCCTCTCCCTGCTCCAGCCGGCTGCAGCCGTGCTGTCAAAGAAGGCGTCGATGTCTGCGACGCTGCTTCCCCCCCATGCTCGAATCGCAACCAAGTCGGGGAAATCCTCTGCTGCCTCTCGAGGAAAGACTGTAGTCGCGGTGCCGGTGCAAGCTTCTGCTCTACGTTCCCATCTCTTGCGGCCTGACCTGCCTTTCCACGGAACTGATGTACCTTGGTTTTACCTCAATATAAATAACGCAACTAATTTTACCTAAAATACTACAGCGAATATTTACATTTATTGCTAAGTGTTTAATCGCATTATCGTCCAAAGCATATTCAGGTTTCGTAATACCCTCTATGTTTTCACACGTGTTGTTGGCCGCGGGCAAGCAAATTGCACCATTAGCAGAGCAGGAAACTCACCACTGTAAAACCAGAGACGAATTTGCTTACCTGGAAGGCTGACTATGATATTATGTATTCTGGAACCGACACAGCTTGGTCTGTTATTGGCCACACTAAGAAAATACATTTAGCACTCGAAAAGTTCCGTCGTTTTAACAATTTAAGGATTTCAAGAGCATACTTTTTGTTTGTCTCTGGCTTTAGTACACTCTAGAAACATCTCTGTGGTGTGTACGTAACCGTTTGCAACTCTGTCGCTTACATGTATTTATTCAGGCCTTACTTGTGTTGTAAGGGCTGGCTGCTTGACATGTTTTCCATGATGCATGATTTTCTGAAGAGGTGATTGTTTCCGTTTAGTACGACACTTTTTTTCCTAGTGTATGTGTTAACCGTCTTTGAAAGCGTGCAAATGGCGGATATCTGGCCGATCGTTTTTATGTCACCGGGCTACAAGCGCAAACCTTATACTCCTTATGGTTTCGAAATTCTAACGTAGTCTGTTTCACATTCTTGGTATATATTAAAACAATTCCGCAATGTTTTTTGAAAAACCACGAAAATAAAAGTTGTCATTATTTATACCCTCTTGTTAAACGTGCCATTCGTCGTGTTTCAACAGACGGCGTCGCAAAGCTGTACCACACATCGATGCGATTTGTATACCTAGATACTCTCTCGAAGTCATTGCCCAATATGGGACAAACACGTCTGCGGGACATTTGCGATGATAGAATCGTTCTCTAGTATTCGAATCTTCGATTTCTCCGTAATATACTTACATTAGGAAGCGTATCTGGTACCCAGTCCGTTTCTGTGAACGTCAAATAGTAAACATCTTCAACTTTTGTAGTCCTGTCTTCCTCAGTTGCGTGTAATATTACGGTATATTGATAATTTTTACTTATGGACCGTCTGTCAGTCGAGAACAGAAACCAAAACATTGCATTGAAACAAGCGTTCAGTTCATAGTGCTGTGGAATGTGGGAAAAAAACCGCGAATTCGCATTCATAAGAAGAAGAACACCGAAAATGCAACAGGAGCGTAATATGTAAAAATTGTCCACGCAACCTGCCACTGATGATGTCTTGCAGAAAATAAAGGCGAAACGCGTATGGCACTAAAATTGTGTTTTATTCAGTTGCTGTCAGACGGTCCATAAGTAAAAACTATCGATATACCGTCAAATAGTAGGACTGCTACTACATAGTACGTAGGGCAGTATTTGCAAACCGATCTGCCAATAGCAGTTCTGTCTTATCACGCAAACACTGCGATATGGATCCTGGAAATGTGCTAATAGCCACAACCAGCCTCTCGCTTAGTGGCGAGGGCTACGGCAAACAGTGGCCGGAGACAAAACACCCCCTGACTCTGTGCACAGCGGTCTGAATGGGTCTTCAGTCTTTGAGTAGTTTTGCCGCCGTGCGTAAACGCCAAACGCTTTTTGGTGAAATGTGTTTGCAGGAGTGCCCATCTCGCGCTTCTTTCCGCAACGAGCGTAATCCTGATTGTTCAATAAATCAGCTACGTACGCTTCAGTGGCCGTGCACGAGGCTTTTGGACATCGTCTTCCAGGATTCCGTACTCTCCACTACTTGTTAATGTTTCCTCTTCATATTACACAAAATGACAAGTTCGCTTCGTCAAGGGCAGCTCCATTGCAGAGAGATGTGTGTAAAAATTATGAAGCTCTGGACATCGACGTTTGTTCATCCTATCAAAGCCGATTAATGTTTAACATGCAACCTCATCATTAGAGAAAAATGGTTTCCGAAATTTTCCACACCCGAATGTTGTTTCCCGCGTAGTCGTCGTCTCTGTCGTACCGTTCATCTTGACTGCCGAATACAAACATGGAAAATCGCAGCACGTGTCAGCTACCTTGACGGAGGACTAGAGGCAAAATTCACCATGTTTGAGTACAGTCAAAAACGTAAATAAATTGAATGTGGTTTGCCTCTGATCAGAAGAAGAAATGAGGGCTACTTGGTTCCATAGGTTAACGTGTGCGGGGAGTTGATATGGCGGTATTAATCGGTCTCTGTCATCACTTCCACGTCACAGGAGCTGTAAAAATACTTTCCTTGCGATGATAGGAGCAATGGGACCAACACAGTTAAAAATCGTGTTTTATTTTCAGTGCTTTGGGAACTGACCACCGGTGCACTGTCTCTCGTTTCATGAATACCGATGCTGCAGGGGTTCATATGTTGCTCCATAGTAACGTCACGGAGGCTATTGTCACGACATTTATACATTCGCCACTTCAGTTGAGGACTTTTTGTGATCAAGAAACGTATTTTACATCTTACATTCTAGCTACATGGTTAAACGTATCGCATTTTTTCTATTAAATTTTAAGGTTATATATCGGTACCAGCGCATTCCGTCATTTTGCCGTTTCCAGCACTTTCTATGGACTCCTGAGAAGTTGACCATCATTCTGCCATGTCTTGTCTCACATATACAGTGTGTGAGAAAACAGTCTGACCCAAAGTGTAGGGCAGAAAGACAGCATTAAAAAAACCAATCCGAGTATAGGAACTAGAAATGGCTGTTGAATATTTACAGCGCTGTGCCAGCATGAAAACGGTTGGCAGTTTGAACATTTGCTGCGACATACTTAACGCTAAGTAAGTGGTGGATCACGTTTCCTTTACTTTGTCCTCTTGAAGACATGTTGAAATATAAAACATGGACATGTGATTGTCTTTATTTCTAAAGAAATGTTGTCTAGAACGTCGGCTAAGTATTACACAGGTGTATGTGATGCTTTGAGTTTTTCTTGTTATCGTCATGAGACTGGTCAGTCCATAGACTGTGATTACACTTACATTTTGTGTGAATTATCTTTCATTTTGAGTAAAGACGTCCACATGTCAGATTTTAATTACGTTCCTGTAGCTCCTAAAATACGAATTTTCGACCCCGAGTTGTTGTACTCAAACTACTAAGTTTCACACTGTCTTTGCGCCCTAAACTTTTGGTCAAATCGTTTCTCCGGACCCTGTATAACGATGCAGGATGGCGAAACCAGCACTGCTTAATTTGTTCACTTTTAACGTACGCTACACTGAATGACTCTCACCCCGGTCTTCCGCCCACATTCAGTCACGTCGGTGGGAAGCCAGCACCCGACACACAAAATCACGAAACCAGCATCAGATCTGCATAATTACTCCGTACTGATTGTCAGCACATTTAGACGTTAGTCACAAATACATACAGTAGTAATGTAGAAGCTGGACTTATTTTTCTGTTAATTTTCCGTCTCCTGCAACCGACAGAGCTTTGTCGCTGCGTCAGAGACCGATTGTTGCTGCCAGCACCGCGGAATGTTGGCAGTTTTAACTCTCCCGCGAGTAATGGCGGTTTTGTGAAATAAGCGAAAACGGGAGAAGAATTCAGATGTAAGTGTTCATCATCGAAATGAGAGTGAATCCCTACTTGACGCATGTCTACCCACAGCAAGAACTCGCGTAGGTGTGTGTCCTTCCCCACATGTGAATCACAGCCCTAGTGGCTGGCCAGTTGTACCACTGTAACGCATCCGAACTGTGCTGTTTCGTACTCGGCACATTCATGGACGGCCTTCTGTCACAGCTGCCTCCAGCTGATGTTACGCTACACCCCCGAGAAGGAGGCGATTGAGTGAAAAAATCTCCCGGTAAACATGTAAGGAAATCGTAAAGAAGTACCGTCAAAACGTTTTTATCGAAGCCAAATAACTCACTGATGCTGTTTTATTACGCTCGCGTGGATCACACGCGTCGTGCGGAATATGTGGAACGGTAACAGCTGGACCGTATTTACACTCCATGGTTTTGAAGACGTATAATGGACAGGAAAATTGCTCTAGAGCCAAGCAGAAATCTTAGTCGTGTACGTAGAATTAGCGAATATGTTGTCACCAGGCATCGCTTACGATGACGTAATTAAAAAGTTGACGGCATCGTCGGCTTTGTATCGATGTGTTAAATGGTAACAGATAAGAAAGGATTCCTCGAATGCCTTTACACGCTGCTCATGATAGGAGGAAGACTGCATTCAAGTCAACTATTAATTCACTGAGAAGGCAAAGAAATGGAAAAAGCTTGCCTCAGCGTTATTATTCTGTCGTGTAGCTGGGTGGCGCCTATCGCGAGAATGAAGTCCGCCAAAACTTTGGTTTACGATGCCTGACTTCGTTATGTGCTCCCCGCTGGCGTACGTGAATCTGTGAACACACACTGGGCTTCATGTGTTCGACCGTAGAGATACACATATACACGGCGCCTGCATCTATCCTTCCCGTGTTGTGGTTCGAAACCAAATGGATTAGACGGTTGCACTATCTGCAACTGCAATCAAGTACTGACTTCAACAACTGATCTTGTTGCATTAGTATCACTCATTTGGTAATTCAATTACTCTACTTTCTGCAAGATTCGCGACGTTAATGCGACAACTATCCTTGTTACGTTTGGCCATGTGGAACGACAGCAAACGTTTCAAACACTGTCCTGCCAACTCTTTATTTTCACAAATGGCAGAATTACAGGAATGCGACGAATTTCTCTTCTTGTTGGACTGTGGCTCATTCAGCTGGCCTCTTCCACAGAATCGGTTGGCGGGAATCATATAGTTTTCTGGCCATTTCCTCACGACTACGTCTCATGTGTGGCATTATGCTTTAAGAAGTGACATCCGTAACGTCCTATTTTTACACGGAATAAAAACCTACGACTTGTGCTTTATCTAGTACAAATGACGAACCAGTATCGAGATAAGAAGAAAACGTTGCTTGTAGAGTAAATTCATAATAGTGGGTTAGAGATTAACGCTCTGTCGTGTCAAAAATTTTCGCCATTCGTAGAGTTTCAGAAATGACGTCCGACACAGCCAACATCCCTGCTTTCATCCAACCCAAGGATTTTGGGAAATGTTTGCCGCGTAGCGTGTACTGTTGTCATTTGGGTTGAAATTCTCGCTTTTGAAAGAGTGTCCAAACATTCCTCAGTGATCCGTTAGTGGGCAAACTGTAACGACTTTTGTTTCACATGTCTTTGTGATGGTCGGCAAGCGCGGGAACTCACCGCTGTCAGCCCAGCCCTAGAAACGCATATGCAGATGTGCAGTCATACTGTGGAAAATTTACATATGTTCCATACACATGGCGTTCCATGATACACAACCGTGACGTAACATCTACACTCCCGTCCTGTTTATTACGAGAGATTGTCACAACCCACATATGCAGCCCCTATCTTATCCTCTGTTCACCAAGATGATACGTTCAGTGTTCCAAAAGATTCCTCCGTGTTAACGTTGTAGTTGCATCTTCCTCCGCAAAGTAGTTCTGCGACATCTTACGCATTCCGGCCACGTATCAAATCAATATCAGAGTTGCCTTGATGACGACACAGAATAAATTACTCATTAATATCTGCTTCTACAAAATGCGTTGTGCACTCTCCGTCGTGTTTAAATGGTCCTTACTAGAAGACTGTAGTAGAAACTGGCGCCAGTCATACATGTACGTAATCTTTGAAAAGTGTGTCCCAATTACGGGAAACACAGTTGCTGTACTAGACCCACTGTGTACTACCAGAATTTTTAATTTGTCATTGATACACTGACTTTTGCGTAACAAAGCTTCTGTTGTACTCAGGAGATTTGCACGAATAATGCATACTACGGCACTTCTGTTTCTTTCAGACCGATGCCTCGACGTAAACATCGAAACTTCCAGTTGCTATTAAAGTTTTGGAGCCAGTGAAGATGTGCTTCTGGAGGAAATATTTTGCTGCTTTCAGTTTAGTCAGTATTGGTAACATTTGAAGCTACTTTGTCTACTGGTCAGAAGAAGCTGATAGCACCTCTTAGTTCCGGCAGATTATACTTTACCGTTCCTGCACGTACAACCACCACGTCCCACAGTGTGTGTTACTCTTGTGCCGTAGCTTTATAGTGAGAGCAGAAAGGAAAAAAAAGACAGCTGATATCAGTATATTTAACGAAGTCATTCATTTCTGTGTACGTAATTCACCTCTCGCTGTGTGTCCTGCTCTGTTTGGGAAAGGAGGAAGCGTCGGTAGCAAACTTTTGTCAACGGCTGAATCTGGAGGTCGTCCGTACTAGCGAGGCGATGAAGGCATTTGCGAACTAGGGGTAAATCTGTTTAATTTTTTTAATTTCATCGAATAGGTGAATAGACTGAATCAGCATAGTGTGGTCTCCCCTAATCCACAGAAGATACGATAAGAAATGTTACGTTCTTCCGATTAATCTACAAGTAAGAAAAACCTTCAACTTCTCATCGTAATCGCAGTTCCTTCCAGTTCACCGCCCTGTAATTCGTCAGAATCAGATAAACGGACAATTCAAATGTCTGTACTCCTATATTTTTTGTTTGCTAACAGTACTCTAAATATTGTTACGTAAAACGCTAGGCAAAGTATTACACTTAGATGAGGCAAGTGGCAAACGAGGGAAAATGTTACAAATATGGCGCGCTTTCCAGAATTGACTGTTCCCTTCGCTTCAGTTGTGTTACACATATTCAGGTCTGGGGAGGGCGTCTCTTGCTGATACAATACGGAGACGTCGCAACATCGACACTCGCGAGTCATTCATTACCAACGATCCTGCACTGGCAAACACGCCACGCCTGTAATCTAGTGACCCTGGCCTCACATTCTTATTACTAAAGTACTGAAGAAACAATTTTTTTCTATTTCAATGTGTCTCATTTTTGCTCTACTATACGCTTAATACGCCTTGAAAACGTAAACGGCGGACATCTTTCCGACTGGTTTCAACTCTGCCAGCTACAGCTGCCAATTAATATAATTATTAATCGCTCTGTCTGGTGATTGTGCAAAAGGATCGCGCGAGCCGAGTAGACGACATGTTTACATCGCTGTGACATCTTCTTTCCGGAAGTGGTGCTGTGGTCTCCTGTACATTCCGGTCGTGTATAAAAACAGGCCAGTACCCGTCCTCTTGACAATGTGGAAACACGTAAAGTAATCCTTTTTGTTACCTGTTTTCAAGTATGCCGTCCATTCTCTATCGTGCGCAACCTGTATCTACACTTAGTTCACAACCGTGCACCAGTAAACGTAACTTTTGTCACCCAATACAGCACCTTCCAACGCTTTAACGGACGTGGATACTTTTGAACACCCGTTTATGTGCAACCTCCTCCTGCTCCCCATGTTTTCACTGGCGTCCGTAACAAGTCCGTACCCTCCACCATTTGTTAATGTCTCCTCTCGATATTAGGGAGACACCGAAAAGTTCGCTGTACCAAGGATAGTTGCATTGCAGAGGCTATGAGCGTAATTGTTATGAAGCTCACAAAATAGAGGCTTCTTCGGACTAACGTTTCATATGCAAACATGACTAGAGAAAAGCAGTTGCCCAAAGTTTCGTCTTGTGAATGTTGTGTCCCGTGTAAACGTCATATCTGTCGCACCGTTCACCTTACCTGCTCAGTAACCAGGCTAGGTGTTAAATCATAGAAAAAATTAAATTCTGGTCGAGGTCTACGTGGTTTCATAGATTGTTGTCCACATGTTTCAGATGTTTATTGAAATACAAAGAGAAGTTAATATCGCCGTATTCAACAGCCTCTGAGTTATCAATACCGAAACACAGACTATAAAAAGAGTACCGCCATTACTCACGTTGATGGTAACAATGTGACCAACGCAGTTAAAAATTTTGCTTCGTTTTCAATGCTTTGGCAGTTGACCGACGGTGCATAGCCTCTACTTTCATTAATATTGACTCTGTGCGGTCTCACGAGTTGCCCCATAATAGCGTGACTGATACGCTTGTCACGACACATGTACATTTACTACTTTACCTGAGGACATTTTGCAATCAAGAAACGTATTTCACATCTATTTCCTTAGCGCCTTTCTTAAACGTATCATAATGATCATCCACTGAATTTTAAAGTTACAAATTGCTTCCAGCGCATTCCGTCATTTTGCCGTTTTTCACACTTTCCATCAAAGATTAAGTGTACTGGACTCTAGAGAATTCGACCAACCCTCTGTCACGCGTCGTCTGGCATATGCAGGGTGCGGAAACACAATTTGACCAAAAGTGTAGGGCACAAGGACGGCATCAAATGAAAGAATCTCAATATGGAAGCCAGAGGCCGCACGTGAATATTTAAGGCGCTATGTCAGCATGACAACGGTCGTCGGTTTGAACATTTGCTACAGATAATTATGTTAATTAAGTGGATGCTTATCCGTCATTCATTTTGGCTCTTTTATGAGGTATTGAAAAATGAAACACGGTGCGTCAGCCAAGTCCGATACACGTGTCCCGTCCACGTCGGGACGTAAATGATTCGAGAAACTGCTCTGTACAACAGCCACTGTAGAGCTTGAAATTATTTTTGCGGAATCTGATCTGTGCGGCCTCTCTGATGACAGAGAGATGAAAAGCCCTTTCGTTATGTAAAAGAATGTCTTGTATTCCTCGATTTTTTCGTTGATAACACTATTCTAAATACTTTTGCCTAAAACGGTTGGCGAAATATTACACTTACGACTGGTTTCAACTCTGCTGGCTACAGCTGCCAAATATATAATTATTGATCTCTCTCTCTGCTGAATCAGCAAAAGGATCGCGCCAGCCGTGTAGACGATATGTTTACATCGCTGTGACGACTTCTTTCTGGGAATGGTGCTGTGGTCTCTTGTACATTCCGCTCATATATAAAAACAGGCCAGTTCTCGTCTTGTTGACTATGTGGAAACACGTAAAGTCATTTTTGTAGCCTCGTGTCTAGTACGCTGTCCGTTCTGCATCGTATTTGAATGATGCAAACCAAGAAGTTGTGTCAGAAATAGGTGCGCAACCCATATCTACACTCATTTCAAAACCACGCCCCGATAAGGCTTCCAGAAATGTTACTTAATGTGAACAACGTGGTTTCAGGCGGTGTGAACGTATATGACTTTTGCAGTGGGCAGGAAGTTATTTATTGATTGCACGTAACCAAAAAAAATTCACTTAATTTTTTATTAATCCGCAACATGCAGAAACAATTGTGTTTTCACTGCAGTACAGAAATCGATCTGATACGTAGCAGTGCTGTATCGTGCATCGCTGCCTAATTTCTGAACTGCCGCAGCCACACCCAACGTCTCACTCACTTGGCAGAGACTCAGTAAATACGCGAAAACTCGCAGCAGGTTTTCAATTGTAGCAGCCCAGCTTGATGATGGCCTTGAGGCAAAATGTATCATCTTCCTGTAAAGTCAAAACCGTTAATAAATAGAATAGTGTTTACCTCTGGTCGGCAGTAAGAACGAGGGCTTCTTGGAACCACAGATCATTGTCCGTATATTGTAGGTATATATCGAGATACAAACAACAGTCAAAATCACCGTATTTAACAGTCTCTGAGCCGGCCGCTGTGGCCGAGCGGTTCTAGGCACTTCAGTCCGGAACCGCGCTGTTGCTACGGTCGCAGGTTCGAGTCCTGCCTTGGGCATGGATGTGTGTGATGTCCTTAGGTTAGTTACCAGTAGGTTTAAGTCTACGGGACTGATGACCTCAGATGTTAACTCCCATAGTGCTCAGAGCCATTTGAACCATTTGAACAGTCTCTGAATCGTTACTTCCAAACCACAGACGTTATATAAGTATTTCGTCATTACTCATGATGAAAGAAACAAAGCGACCAACGCAGATAAAAGTTTTGTTCCAGTTGATCAATGGTGCAGAGTCTTCCATTCACTAATATCGACTCTGTAGGGACACGCACGGTGCCCTGTAACAGCGTGAGAGACATTTTTGTCACGACGTTTATATATTTAGCACTTTACAGGAGGACTTTTTGTGATCAGGAAATAGATTTTATATCTTCTTTCGCAGCGCCTTGGCCACACGTATCTCATTTCCTTTTGTGTTCCTACTGTCTTCCACTGCATTATACCGTTTGCGGCACGTCACTCTGTCACGTCACGTCACGTCAGGCATATATGACATTGCTGTATGGCAGACCTCGCTCCACCAGCACTGCTTAGGTTACGCCTTTTCTCTTTACGTGCCTTACACGTATGTCACCTGTCGGGTCGTCCGCATATGTTGCGCACTTGACAAGAATACCAGCGCGTGATACACAGTCACGAAACCAGCGTCAGATTTCCACAATGACACCGTAGTGGTTTTGAGCACATTCAGTCACAGATGCAACTCCCAGTATTGCACAACCCGAATTTGTTTTCCCGTCAGTTCTCCGTCTCCTGCGGCCGACACAGCTTTGCACCGCCTCAGCGGCTGACCGTTGCTGCTGGCGCTCCGAAATGTTGGCAGTTTAACTGTCTCGCGAGAAATGGCGGCTTTCTGACACAAACGAAAACGGGAATTTTTTAAAAATCTACCCACAGCATAACTTGGCGTAGCCCACCATTTACCAGAGGCGTTTCCATTCTCACATGTGATTCGCATTCCTAGTCGGTCGCCTTTTCAATGCATCCGGACAGTGCTGTTTCGCAGCCCGCGCATTGGTAGGTGTCCTTCTGTCATAGATGCCTCGAATGATGTTACCCTAAACTCCTGAAAAGGAGGAGGTTGTGTGAGAAGGTCTTGTAGAAAACACGTATAGAAGTGGTCAATAAGTACCGTCAAAACATTTTTATACACGCCAATTAACGCATGTGGTACTGTTTTATTTCTCCAGGATCACTCGTGTTGTGCGGTGTGTAACGTATTTACTCTCTAAGGTTATGAAGACTTGTAACGGCTACAAAGATTCGTCTTGAGTCAAGGCGAAATCCTAACCGTATATATTTTGTCACCAGTCATCGACTGTGAAGATGTGATAAAATCGACAATATCATCTGATCCGTAGCAATGTGGAATATAAAAGCGATGTGAGAAGCTGTGTTATTTCGTGGCAGTGTGTCCAGTTGTTTTCCTCTGTTTCGACAGATTTCATTCGTAGCTGGCAGCAGATAAAAGAAAAACTATGCAGAACCTTCACGCACTGAACATGTGAGTACAAAGACCACGTTCAAGTCAAACAGCAATTCACTGAAAAGGCAGCCGAAGGTTAAAAGAAAAACCTCGTGTCGTCCACATTCTTTTGTGGTGCTGCTGGGCAGAGCCGATGGCGAGAACGAAGGCGACCAGAGCTTCAGTCGGCGGTGCCGGACTGCGTTACACGCCGCCCCTTGGCCTGTGTAGAACTTCGGACACACACCACGCTTCACACCCTCCACCACAGAGATACACATACAGGCGGCGCATGGCTCGATTCCCGCCGTGGTGAGGTTGGGAACCGAGTGAATTAGACACTTACAGTTGTATCTCGTCTGCAGCTGAAATCAAGCACTGATTTGAGTAGCAGATATCTTTGTTGTATTAACGTTGCGCGTGCAGTAGTTCAGTTAACCTAATGTTGATGCGATGGATGTCTGGCCCTGTTGAACGGCAGCATACACTCTACTGACAAATCTTTGTTTTCACAAACGACCGAATTATAGTTATTCGATGAACTCCTGTTCTTGTTGGACTGTGACTCACTCCCACACGAGGGGAAGACCAGACAGCGGTTTCGCAGGATGTTTGTGCTTCACCGCTCGTGCACGTACACCACAACGTCACACAGATTACGTTACTCTAGTGCCGTGAGTGTACATCGAGACTTGAAAGAAAAAAATCCCTAGACATCATCACCATGTTTAACGACGTCTCATTCGTTTTTGTGTGTGTCATTCAGCTCTCGCTGTGTGCTCTACTTTATTTGGGAAATAAGGACGCATCTGTAGTAAGTAACGGCGGTAAACTTTTGCCAACGGCTCAGTCTCCGTTTCCAAACCAGAGACTACATCAAGTCAGGTCGCCCTTACTAACGAGGCGATGAAGCAGTTTGACAAACTCGTTTGGCTCTGCAGTGGTCGTGTGGATTACACATGTAATCCACCTGTGCAAATTGAAATAAATTTGCAAGTCCGGAAGCGACAATGCTTCGAGCTTCTGTGTACTTTAATATGGATTGTTGGCGGACCGAGCGCTGGTCTCGTGTGGTTGTCTCGCGACCTGTTACGTAAGTATTTTCCAAAAACAGTTTCTTTTCTTACTCCGCTTTTCCCACTTATTTGTTGGAATACGTATTACATCTATTCATTGTTTTACAATTTATAAATATTTGAAATAATAGTAGAATTTCATTGAATTTTAGGTAAATTATGGATCAGAGGCAAGAAGCTCGGATTCTGGCTTGGCTGAAGGAGACTGAGGATGAGGAAGAGATTCCCGCCTCGAGTTATGACGGTGAAGATGATGTTGTGGAAGAGCAGAGAGCAGGAGCACCGGTGTGAGCGAGCAAGAGGGACACGTGTCAGGTGAAGCAACTGGGAACAGTCCCGAATTCTCACGTGATGAACCATCCCGGAGAAATAGACGGCTTGACTTTTATACTGTAGCTGACACAATCTCGTCATAGGTAGAACTAGAGCTCATAACATTGTATATGTTCCTCTTGGTCCTAAAGGAACCGCACGACAAAACCGCTATCGAAGATTGCATGTCCCTTTTTTTGGACGATAACGTCATTTATCTCATAGCCAAATACACTAACATAAAAACAGACCACACCAAGTATAATTTTTCTAGAGAGAGAGATGTTAAACATCAGATCAAATCGAAATGAAGGAACTTACTAGGATTCAGTTGATGAGTTGACTGCTCAAAATAAGCCGATCGAGCACAAGCCAAACTTTTTACCACATAAAACATACCGGAATTGATGCAATTTATTTGACTGTGTCTGAGAAAAGATTTATATTTCTTATCATGACTTTACGATTTGATGATATTAATGGTCGTGAAGTGCGTGCAAAAATTGACAAACTGGCCCCAATACCGGAAATATTTGATCTATTCCTTACAAACTTTCAACAGTACTTTGTTCCCAGTGCTGAAATGGCTTTGGATGAACAACTTTTGGCATTCAGGGGAAGCTGTCCATCTTGGTAGTACATTCCCAGCAAGCCCGCAAAATGTGGAGCGAAGGTATTTGCGCTTGTGTCTGCTCACTACCCCTACACTTACAACTTGGAAATATAAGCAGGCAAACAACCGGAAGGCCCATATCGCTTGAGGAACGAAAGAAGTGATATGGTAATACGTACGTCCTGTGTTCGGCAGAAACATCAATATAACGGCGGGCAATTGGTTCTCTTCGCTCCGTGTTGCCAAGCAGCTGTTTGAAAATAGAACAACCGCTGTAGCTACGGTACGGAAAGACAGAAGTGGCCAGGGAATTTCGTGCGGCGAAAGGAAATCCAATAAGTTCATCAAAATTTGGCTTGCACCCCCCCTTCCACATTGGTTTCTTACGTGCCAAAACCTAACAACAATGCAACAATTTTGATGTGAACAATGCACAATGACGCAAAAATTGACACCGATACAGGATCTAAACAGAAACCAGAGATAATAACGCAGTACAACCGTACAAAGAACGGTGCGGATCTAGTTGATAAGATGTGTACGCTTTATGATGCATCCTGAAAATGAAGAAGATGGCGTGTTACTGTATTTTATGGTCTGCTTTTCTTATTGACCTGTCTTTGTCTTGGATGAAACCGCTGGCTCAGCGGACATTAGATAAAAAAATGTTGCCAAAAAGTCTGCCCTTCAAAATAAAGGACTTTCTTGGCATTCCTGTCATGGAAAGTCAGCCGGCAACTTCGGGAATGACATGGTGGAGTTCTGTGGGTGCTGCAAAGACTGCGGAAGATCGAGAAACAGAACTACAAGAAGAAAATAACGCGTGTAAAAAATTTGTTTGCCCTGATCATTCCAAGATCGTCTGTACTTCTCGTTGAGAAAATCACAATTAGATTTGCTTTTACACAAATGTGCGTCTTTAGAAAGTAAATCGAAGCCAATGATGCTATCTTCCTTAAAACTGCGACATACTATGAAAAGTTCCTTGTTTTTTCAAATATGAGGTCATATGTATACTTTTTAATAAATATTACTGTGAGAAACACAAAAGCACCCAATAAAAATATTTGTAAATTCAATGGCCTCTTTTTTTAGTTGAGAGCATGGCATACATATGTAATCCATACGACCACATACTTTTCTTTTCAGAGCGCGACGACTGCAGCGTTAAATCTTCTGGTTTTAAGTTTCAGTGTTTCGGGGACAGACTGAAAGTGCATTGTCCTCTCTCCCTTTATCCTCAGAAAACACTATCGTCCGATTTGACAATAGAAAGAAAAACCCTTACACTGGTGTGTACCTCCTCAACATCAGATGAACCAACATTTGAAGTGACGCGGTGGTTACAAATTGCCGCAAAAACAGCTGTGGGCCGAGAATTCCGCTTCAACTGGGAACTGAGTTGCTCGCGACGAAGCGTCAGAAGCTCTTCCCGGTCCTTGCCGAATTAAACTTGAGTAACAAATCGAGATTACGAGATTAGGGCGAAAAACTCGACCGCCTTTTTTTTCGGAACCGTATTACTGCCATCGTGCTGCCAGGGAAGGTGTCGATGTCTGCGACGCGGTTTCCACACATGGAGACGTAATAAATTCGACGAATTTCTCTGTACTCAGTTGACTCTAACACAATAATCGCTGCCCAGGCTGAAACTATTGTTGCGAAATCTGTTCTGTGCGGCGTCTCTGATGACAGAGGATGTAAATCCGTTTTATCACAGTAGCCCGCATCTCGTGGTCGTGCGGTAGCGTTCTCGCTTCCCACGCCCGGGTTCCCGGGTTCGATTCCCGGCGGGGTCAGGGATTTTCTCTGCCTCGTGATGGCTGGGTGTTGTGTAATGTCCATAGGTTAGTTAGGTTTAAGTAGTTCTAAGTTCTAGGGGACTGATGACCATAGATGTTAAGTCCCATAGTGCTCAGAGCAATTTTGATAACAGTACTGTAAATGATTTTGTCTAGACCAGTAGTGTGGACTGTTGTAATGAGTTAAGTCAAACAGAAAATGACGCAAAATGTTAGAAATATGTCGCTCTTCCGAGATTTAACTGTTTCCTATACTTTAGTTGTGTTCCACGTATTCGGGTCTCGTAATATTGCTCCGTAATTTCAAAAGTGTTTGTGTGGGTCTTCCAGCAGTTACACCATACGCGGTGCCGAGAACTCGTGACCGCCTGAATCAGCATCTGAAACGACACGCAGGCGAAAGAAATGTACTCCACAAGAGCGCTGTGTAGGCTGCTCGCCCGATCGCTGCATGCCTCACGCTTGATTGTGATGTCACGACGTCGACGTACTCTAGACGTCGATTAACACCGAGTATTCACTGTATCGACGTACAAACCCTGTAAACCACTGCGAAGTGCATGGGAGTGGATACTTGGCATCCGTACCACCTTCCAGAATTTTTCCTCGTTCCAGTCACATATGATGGATGAGGTCGCTAGCGACACGTCACGAATTAGTAATGTCTGTAATGATCACACGACGGTTGTCTGTGAAATTTTGTATGCGGGCTTTCACGGGACAATCTGCGTTCGTCTTCAAAAGTCTGTGAATAGAGCTGTCTTGCAGTTTCTGGCGCGGTCTCCTACGAGTGAAAGAAACCTTCCCTGTGACCTTTGAGAGTCTCTTTCCTCTTTGGTACGGGTCCCACACGCTTGGACCGTATTCGGAGACGAGACGCGCGGGCGATTTGAAAGTTCCCAAGACCGGCACGCGCCCTGCCTGGTACTGGGCCTCTGTGGTGTGCCCACTAACAGCTGCACCCGGCTATTTGCGTCATTTGGCCAATTCCAAGTGTTAATCATTGATACAGCACTCGTACCATACATGCTAAGTGCGTAGTTTGACATTTCTGTACATTTTAAGCCAGGTTACAATCTTTGTACCACTTCAATATCTTTTCACTATTTTAATGAGTATTTCTCCAGTTTTTCTGCGACTGTATATCAGTAGCTAGAGATCGCAGAAGTCCTCTCTCGGTGATAGACTTTGATGACGTCATAACATCGGCAACTGGGAATCGTTTATCAAGAACGATTCTGCAGCGTGACGTATAACCTAGTGAGCTTGGACTTCTTTTCTTCTGACCAAGGTAATAGATTTAGTACTCTGAAAGATACACCCTTTTATGGCGATATCAGGTTATTTTCGATTTTCTTGTGTCTACCTTTTGTTACAATGTAGTTCCGTCACACCTTGAAAACACGTTAATGATAGCCATCTGTCAGACCCTTTCTTACGCTCCGTGTTAAAAGCCCCGAACGTATACTTTGTCACCGCTCTATTCTTGCCTCGACAAGCGGTCCACGTGCCCTGGTGCTGGCTACATGTCTCCATTGCTGTAGCATCTTCCGTCTCGAAATTCTGCTCTAGTCTGCTCCATATTCCGACCGCATATTAAATCAATCATTTAGCTTTCTTGACGACTATGTGAAACGGATAAATAATTGTCATCATCATCTGCTCTTATAAACTGCGCTATCCGTCGTGTTTAAATGCTGCAGATCACAAAGTTGTTCCAAAAATCGGCGCGATTCGTATGTCCACCTATTGTTTCACAATCATTGCCCAGCGTGGGACAGCCGGCCGGGGTGGCCAAGCGGTTAAAGACGCTACTGTCTGGAACCGCGCGACCGCTACGGTCGCAGGTTCGAATCCTGCCTCGGGCATGGATGTGTGTGATGTCCTTAGGTTAGTTAGGGTTTAAGTAGTTGTAAGTTCTAGGGTGCTGATGACCTTAGAAGTTAAGTCCCATAGTGCTCAGAGCCATTTGAACCATTTTTAGTGTGGGACAAAAGCACCTCCCTTCCACTCAAAATTTTTCCTTGACTTACGAAAGGCATTCGATGCATGTTCGGACGGCAGCCTAACCAACTAAATAACGAGCGTACGCAATATGAGACCACCTGTACGACTGGACTGAAAAGTGTCTACCAAACAGAACACAGCGTATCATTCTGAAAGGAGAGAAGTCTTTAGACGTGCAAGTAACTTCGGGTGTGCCCCAGGGGAGTGTTTTAGGACCGTTACTTTTGACAGTACACATAAAGGAGAAGCTCCGTTAGGCTTTTCGCGGCTAATGCTGTTGTGTACAGAGAGGGCGCGGCGGGGGAAAATTGTAGCGAAACGCGGGAAGGCGTGCAGGGGGTAGGCGCTTCGTGCAGGGAGTCGCGGTGGAGGCTCAGCACAGACAAACGGGACGTACTGCGAATACACAAGCAGGCAGACCCTTTAACAAAACTACAGGACAGTCACTGGATGCAGTTACGTCCGTAAAATGTGTTGGAGTGGGCGTAGAAAGCGATTTGAAGTGGAACGACCAAATGAAATTGATCTGCGTCTACGTCATACTCCGTAAGCGGAGGGTAGCTGTGCTACTGCTGACTGACCCCAACCTTCCGTGTTTCTGTCGCGAATGGCGCCTGGGGAAAATGTCGGTAGTATTAGGTCCAACCCCTCGAATTTTCTCGTCGTGGTCACTTCGCGAGACGTGTGTGGGAGAAAGTAGCACGCCGTCCGACTCTTCCTGGAAAACGCTCCCTCGAAATTCCAGTAGAAAGACTCTCCATGATACCCAGCGCCTCCCTTGTAACGCCTGCCTCTGCAGTTCGTCGATCATCCTAGATCGCTGCTCGTAATGATTACCTTGTTTTCAAACTGTAGCCGGCCGAAGTGGCCGTGCGGTTAAAGGCGCTGCAGTCTGGAACCGCAAGACCGCTACGGTCGCAGGTTCGAATCCTGCCTCGGGCATGGATGTTTGTGATGTCCTTAGGTTAGTTAGGTTTAACTAGTTCTAAGTTCTAGGGGACTAATGACCTCAGCAGTTGAGTCCCATAGTGCTCAGAGCCATTTGAACCATTTTTTTTCAAACTGTGACTGATTCTTGACAACAAACTTCAGAAGTAAGTGAACGTCGACATCTGCGACTCTAGTGTTCCCCCACGCTGGTACGTAACGAAATGCCGGAATTCCTCTGTAGTCTCTCAACACTGAGATAAATGGCGGTCGTCCATGTTGTAGTTATTGTTGCGCAATCTGATCTCCACGACCTCTCTGATGGCTGATAATGTAATGACCTTTAGTTGTTTGACAAAATAGCTATACTGCTCGGTTTTGCGAACTGTTATACGTCCTTGTGCTAAGCACAAAACGAAGCCAAATGTTTGAAATATGGCGCGCTTGCCACAATTAACTATTCCCTTCGCTTGATTTGTGTTAAATCTGTTCAGTTTCTTGCTATTGGCTAGTATATATTGACATTTGTTTGTTTGAATCGGCAAGCAATTACATCACACACGCTGGCGAGAGCTGCTCACCGTTGCCAGCTTCTAAGACGCCTTCGGAGTCGTAAAAGTGTACTTTGGAAGAGCGCCGTGTATTTCCACTGATGGCTGTGTGTCTCGCGCGGTTATACACAGTTGTGAGTTCAACTCGTGAACTTAGCGCCACATACAACCACCGAATATTCACCGTCACGTCTACATCTACATCCCCGTATGTACGCTGCAAAGCACAGCGTAGTGCATGGCAGTGGGTACTTGTCACGGCAACAAGTCTCGAAACGTATTCCCCTTCCGGTGGTGGTAAAGGGCGAGTGGGGAGGCGGCTCCGCGCTGCGGCCGGCCTGGCTCCTCCTCACTGCTCCTCCCTCCGCCTCCCTCCTCCTCCCTCCTCCTCCCTCCTCACGGCAGCCACGCACAGTGAGCGGCCGGGGAGCGGCTCTGGACTCCTCGCTCAGCATCAGCAGCCGTCTGCGCAACTTCGCGAGCGGCCTTCCGTGGGATGTGGGTTGCGTCTTTCTTGAGCCGTCTGACGACTGAGCTTTCTCGACGCTCACGTGACACTCTCCAGCGAGTTAGATAAACCTGTGACGATTCGTGCTGCCCTTCTCTGTATACGTTCCGTAGCCCCTGTCTGTGGTATCTGGTACGGGTCCCACACACTGGAGTATCATTCTACGACGGGACCCACATGTGCTTCGTAACCAATATCGGTTTTAGACTGGCTCCACTGTCCGAGTATCCTGACAGAGGTCCGAAACCGCAAGCAAACAGACCTTAGGCACAGATTCAAGAGAAATCAAAATCTAGCTGACAAACAAAAGCTGAATGAAGCCAAAGTGAGCATAAAGCAGGATAGTTAGACATGCGTCTAATGACTTTGACAGTAAAATTTTGGCAATCGATTTGACTAAAATTCATTACAACCTTTGATCTTACAGTCAGTAAGCGGCTCGAAACAATCTATTCAGTCACTCAGAGACCAAACTCGCACCGAAACGGAAGAAAATAGAGAAGGCCGAAACACTGAATTCGGTCTTCCGAAATTGTTTCACCGCGGAAGGTTGGAGTACGAACCCACCTTTCAGTCATCGCGACAACATCGAAGTGATACAGATAAAGAGAATAAACAGAGAGTAAAGAACGTAAGATATATTGTTTCATTACCTACCAGATTTTGAGAAAATCGCCCTTGAAGTTCACAACATTAAATCGACTCGAAATTAACTGTATCGACAGATGATTGTAGATTGAGCATTTTTCATTATCACATACGCTGTCCAAAAACGTGTATTTTCCGAGAAATCAGGAAAAGCAGCTTTTTACGACTGCCGCTTTGAGATGCATCAAGGTAAACACGCTCCAGCGAAAGCCGTGCTGGACCGAGTGAACGAGACACGTGATCCGTGAGCGGAGATTACGTGTCCGGTTCCTACACGGATAATGCAGTAGTTGCTTTTGCATACGTAACTTTCTTCGTATTGGAGAGTTCATAAGGTACATCAGTCAATAGGGAATAGTAAGACGGTAGGCGAATCAATTATCTCACGCAGTTACAATACTGGAGAAGTAACCTTTTAAGTCTTGCTGTATGAAAACAGCTCCGAAAAAGACTGCTGTGTGCTCGTCACGAAGACCCACAGTAGCTGACCACGGGACGCCCTGTTCATGCCGAGAAGCGGCAAAGAGTGACCGCAGATTAAAGAACCCACGCTTCTTATGTCGATCCTTACACCTGGGACCCTTACCAGAAGGGTAAGGACTGACAGAAGAGATACAGAACGTACAACGAAGAGCGGCGCGTTTCGCCACGGGATCGTTTGGTCGGCGCGAGAGCGTTACAGAGGTGTTCAACAGACTCCAGTGGCAGAGGGTACAAGAGAGGCGTTAAGCATCACAGAAGGTTTGGAAAGAGTACTTTCCAGGAAGCGTCGGACAGCATATTACTTCTTTCGCGAAATGAGTACGACGACAAAATTCTAGAAATCAGTGCCAATACAGAGGCTTACCGACAATCACCCCTCCCACGCGTCACTTACGAGTGCAACAGGGAAGCGGGGATCAGTTAGTGGTGCCAGAAGTATCCTCTACCACACACCATCAGCTGGCTTGCCGAGTATCAATGTAGATGTGGACACTACGACAAATTCTAAGCTGTGTCTGTCTTTTGGCTGATTTTTTGTAGTGAAGGATACTGAGTGCAACGTAAACACTGTATGGAACAAATGAGTTGAAGCCGTAAGTTCATGGGTTGTAGAAAAGAAATTGATGCTAAATCAAAATAAGACTCAGTTTCTACAGTTTCTAGCCAACAACTGAACCGAAACCGACATTTTGATCAGACATAATAGGCATATCATTAGTCAGTCCGAACAATCCAAATTCGTAAGTGTTCGGGTAGGTGGTAAGCTGACATGGACCGCCCACGTTCAGTATCTTGTCCAAAGACTTAATAGCGCTGTATTTACTACTGGAAGAGTGTCTGAAATCAGTCATAGATCAACAGGAGAATTAGTCTACTTTGCTTATTCTGATTAGCTTATGATTTACGATGTTATACTCTACTGTTGCTTTTCTAATTCTCAAAGGCTCTTCTTGGCTCGGAAAACGGCAGTTAGAGCAAAATGTGGTCCAAGTTCACGAAGCTATGGTCGACCTATGTTCGGCAGTGTGGGAGTTCTGACGCGTGGCTCTAAATGCGTATTTCAACATTGTTTCTTGTTAACAACTCGGGGTTTTCCCCGAGAATTGCCAGCCTTCACTCAGTTAATACTACGCAGATATCCACCCTGCACATCAATCCCACCTCCTTATCTCGGACGTGCAGTATTCTCCATTTTCAATAAATTAGCACAAGAATTAAAAAATCTTAGCAGTAATCGACGCAATTTCAAGTCTGATCTGAAGAATTGTCATGACTCACTCCTGCTATATCGACGGGGCTACAAGTATAAAAATGAAGCAAATTCATGTGTTGTATTGTTTATTGCGCTAGATATTACTTGGTGATCTGGGTACTATTCGTGCAAATTTTAACTGTTATTAAGTTTCCAGACGTTACTTTGTTGTAGAGACTCGTTCCATCACCGTAGTGACTTGCTCCTCTTCCTAGACGTGAGCAACAAAACAAAAATAGATAAACGACGTCCATCACTTTAACCTAGTGAAGGATTCGCCTCGACTGATCGATCTTAGTGTTTTTATCCATGAAAAGGCATTACTTCAAAGTTTTAAATTTTCAGGAATGGAATGCAACACGAAGGGGTCTCCACTGTTTAAAGAACACAATGAAACGGATAATTTGCCATTACTGTAGTTGCTGAAGTCTGCAAATCATTTGGAGAGAATAATTCCAGAATCTTGGAATAAGGTCCTTTTCCTGAGGAAGTAATTCACAGACATGCTAAAGTTATGTTTTAATAGTATTTCAAGTTGGTTCTCTTTTCACTCATTCGGTTTCACAGTATTATAACTGTACTCAAAGTTCATCATTATCAGCAAAAGTAGTGGCAGCAGCTTTGTCACGTATCGGCCATTTCATAAGATCATCGTAGAAATACCTGTATTCATGGCGAATATAATCGTGTTGAATGTCTTGATCTTTCTTCCTGTTAATTGCTACCAGTGTAAGTATTTTCAAAATTACAAACAATAGACACTTCCGGAAATAAAACATCGAATGTTTGCTTTCGCCGTCCTTCTATCTGTTTAGAGGCCACAATACGTGACTATGGGTTACAATGTTCAAAATGAACAAACAAACAGGGTTAAAATGTTTAGTACGCTCGTGACAGTGCACTGTTGCTGTTTTTATAGCATTCTGTTCATAATTTCCTACAATACGTCTTTCTCTCTTTTCTTGGTACCTTCACCATGTTCCAAGCCAGTACTAGAAGTCATTTTACATTTCACAACACATGCTCGGAAATAATAACGGTTCAACTACGAAAAGCCAAATGTAATATACAGTGCATTAAGTATTCGGTAGATGGAATGCGAATATAATCACCATTGAAAGGGCGCTATTCGAGGAGTGAAGCCCTTTCATAAATGACGTCGCTGTAACTTGTTCGCAAAAACACATTTACAATATCTGGAATAAAGCCCTTTGCACGCAAAAATATCTGTTATCTTTCCTAACTCATTTTGTCAAAATTTGCACTAAGGCCCTTTCAAAAATGATTGTTCAATCCACTGTACCCCCTTACAGTAAACAAGACAATTGAAGACGTGACGCAGTTGTCAACAATACACGGCTCTCCTCATAGGCCCACGCCGTATCCCAGCAACGGTTTGAGTAGAGGCGAAAGGCGAGCGAGGCGGCTGTTGCTGTCCCCTCTCGCAGCAGTCTGCAGAAACAGAGAAATGCGGCAACAGCGCGGAGCAGCGGCAGCGGTCTATGAGGAGTCGTCAACCAGCGTGTGATCTGTGCCAAAGCACGGCCACCGAAATGACTGCACCTTTCTGCGCATGCGTAACATTAATTCTACACTCGTGCATGTTTCATAAATACAGGGATCTTCGACACAGCAGTCATATTTAGTATAATTTAATTTTACAAATCAGTCGAACGGAGTATTCATACGAATCTCTCTGACGCAGTCTCTGTAGGAGAAAGATTAATTTTATGCATCTTTTAATTACAGGAAGGTCGGGCGTCTGCAAATTATAAATGCTCCTACAAAGCTGCCACGCCAAGTGCCATGTTCAGTCGCTTGTTTGGATGATTGTCGACAAGGCTTGTACATCGTCGCAGTTTCTTGAAACACACGTCCTCCATGGATCAATGGTAAGAGGTAATTTATTTCTACAAGAATCTCTACAAGATTATAGATGAATTCCAACACTAAGAACTATTTTGGTTCAGTTCTAGTGTCCTGTTTCACCCGTCAGCTTTGACCAGCGACGTCGTGTGTGGCATCATTGGTCTACGATGCGAAAGATGAAAGTGTCCTGCCATTAAATGTTATCTCTGGTTGTCTTAGGCCGCGCGGTTAGAGGCGCCATGTCACTACTTGCGAGCCCTAGTCCGCCCCGGTAGCTGAGTGGTCAGCGTGACAGACTGTCAATCCTAAGGGCCCGGGTTCGATTCCCGGCTGGGTCGGAAATTTTCTCCGCTCAGGGACTGGGTGTTGTGTTGTCCTAATCATCATCATTTCATCCTCATCGACGCGCAGGTCGCCGAAGTGGCGTCAAATCGAAAGACCTGCACCAGGCGAACGGTCTACCCGACGGGAGGCCCTAGCCACACGACATTTCCATTTATTGCGAGTGCTGCCTCGGGCATGTGTGTGTGTGTGTGTTGTTCTTAGCATAAGTTAGTTTAAGCAGTGTGTAAGTCTAGGGACAGATGACCTTAGCAGTTTGGTCCCTTAGGAATTCCTCCTTTCTCCCAGCATTATTTCTTAACCTCGTAAGAGGCACCGTGTGCGATGTAACTGTTGGACGACGCACGTAAGCAAATGTGAAAATACTAAGGAATTATACGACACGTGAATACGTGTAAAACAACTAAAGCGTAGGGAACAGTTAATGTTCACAAGAGCGACATACTTCTGACGTTTTCCTACATTTTCTACTCGACTTAACTCATACCAACAATTGGTACTAGTGTTTAAGACAAACTCATTTACAGTACTGTTATCAATGGAATACCGAGGCATAACTAACAAAAAGGCTTTACATTTTCCGTCATCTGAGATGCCACACAGAACACATTTCATAACGATAGTTTCACCCTAGGCATCAGCTATTGTCTTAGCGTCGACTGAGTACATAGAAATTCTGCGAACGACGGCATTAACACAGTCCCGAAAAAAAAAAGCGGTGGACTTCTTCGCCCTAATATGGATTTGTTACTCAAGCGTAACCCGGCAAGAACACGGACAGCGTCTGGCGCAAGAATGTCGTCGCGAGCAACTCCGTTCCCAGTTGTAACGGAATTCTCAGCACATAGCTGTTTTCGCTGCAGTTTATAAACACGGCGTCATTTTAAGTGTTCGTTTATCTGATAGTTTTCACATCTCAGCCAATATCCCGTCTTCTTCTGGCGCCCTGTTGTTTTCTGGCTGGCCAGTGTATTGTTGAGTTTAATGCAGTACAGTGGCTCTGAAAGTGGGTTTTCCTTTTGAGGCTGTCTGAAAAACAGTCGTTGTGTTGGTTCTTCGCAGATTAAAACGTTTTTGAAGCAATTTGCTAGTAATACACAGTTGTGTTTGTTGTTGATAGTCAGTTTGCCTTTTGAATCTTTGAAGTACAACTGCTTGTACCCTGTTAGTTCTGCTTTGAAAACTTTTTAGAATTCCTTGCGTTGTTCTGTCTGAAGTCTGTATGTATACGTTTCCCATATGTTCGTAATTTTGCCATTGTTGTGTTTGATTTTAAATTTTCCCCTCCCGAAACCCCCACTTTACCGCGATATCCCCTTAGAACCAATAATTATTATTATTAAGATTTATTTTTAAGTATTACCGCTATTCCATAATATTCCGCTAAGTATGCCAGGAGCCACTACACGCAGGAGGCGGTTACGCGGGTAGCAGCGGCTGTGTAGCTTGGACTGGGCGGTTTTCAGGTTAAAGGGTCTCAGAGAAACACAGAAAGGGCTTCAGTCTCAAAGGGTGCAGGTCGAACGCAGGAAGAACGTCGATCCAAGAACCATCGGTATAGCAGTTGTTCCGGCCGGAGTGGCCGAGCGGTTCTAGGCGCTACAGTCTGGAACCGCGCGACCTCTACGGTAGCAGGTTCGAATCCTGCCACGGGCAGGGATGTGTGTGATGTCCTTAGGTTAGTTAGGTTTAAGTAGTTCTCAGTTCTAGGGGACTGATGCCCTCAGAAGTTAAGTCCCATAGTGCCCAGAGCCATTTGAACCATTTTTGAACATTCTCTGAAAATATTTCGAGTAGTAAGTTCATGATCCCAATTGAATAGTAAACAGTTATGGGAACACGTCTTAGCAACAAATAATCCTGAGCTAATAACGAGCACCAAAACATATACTGAGATCAGTGAACACAGGACTGTCGTAACGAAACTTAGTGTTGTAACTCTCTGACGAAAGATCCGTAACCTAAAGACTGGAAACTTGCACAGGTCACACCAGTATTCAAGAAATGCAGTAGCAGCATTCCATGAAATTACGGGGCCATAATACTAACGTCAATTTGCAGCAGGATTTTGGAACATATATTGTGTTCGAACATTATGAATTATCTCGAAGAGAAGTCTGTTGACAAACACTTCACACGGATTTAGATAACATCGTTCTTGCTAAACACAACTAGCTCTTTATTCACACGAGGTATTGAGTGCTGTCGACAAGGCATCTCCAGTTGATTTCGTCTTTCTAGATTTCCAGAAGGCATTTGACACTGTACCTCACAAGCAACCTGTAGTCAAACTGCGTGCTTATGGAATGTCGTCACAGGCTGGACTGTGACTGGATTCGTGATTTCCTGTCACAGATTTCACAATTCGTAGTAATTGGCGAAGACATCGAGCGAAACAGAAGTAAGTTTCAGCGTTTCCCAAGGTAATGCTGTTCCTTATCTATAGAAACGATTTCGGAGACAGTTGAGGAACCGTCTGAAGTTGTTTGCAGATGATGCTGTCATTTACCGTTTAGTAAAGTCATCAGAAGATCAAAACAAATTGCAAAATTAGTTAGGAAAGATATCTGTATGGTGCGATAATTGGCAATTTGTCCTAAATAATGAAAAGTGTCAGATAATCCAGATGAGTGCCAAACGGAATCGGTTAAACTTCGGTTAGACGATAAATCCGTCAAATCTAATGGCCGTAAATTCAACTAAACACCAGAAATCACAATTGCGGACAATATAAATTGGAAATAACACATAGGAAATGTTGTGGGGAAGCAGAACCAAAGATGCGTTTTATTGGCTGAAGATGCAACAGATATACTAGAGAGACTGCCTATACTACGGTTGTCCGTCCTCTTCTAGAATACTGCTGTGCAGTGTGGGATCATTACCAGGTAGAATTAACGGACTTCATCGAGAATATTCAAAGAAGAGCAGCACATTTTGTATTGTCGAGAAATAGGAAGGACAGTGTCACTGACGTGACGTGAGCCCGCGACCGTAGCAGTCGCGTGGTTCCAGACGGTAGCGCCTAGAACCGCTCGGAGAGATAGAGAGACAGAGAGAGAGAACGTTAAAAATTACCTGCTTTCCGAGCACATACGTAATTCATACATGTTAACTGTCACAAGACAAATGTCGCGAACAACATACGAACATTTCAGCACATTTCCAGCTGATCTGGAAGCGAGTAACTCATAACGCAAAAATTCACAACTGCGACTGGTCACCATCGCAGCTGTCTCCGCTCTCCTGCTGACTGGCGAAATATTCTTACCTTTGTGCCGAGAAAACTTCCTTGTCCGCACTGAGAACTGAAATTCAAATCTCGTGTTACCAGTCTCTTTAAAAGAAAACTGGTAACTGCGAATCCTCTTTTTCTGCAGGTGTCGATAACCGTACAACCATGATAAATGCTGGGAAGGAGTAGTTAGATTTACTACGTGTCAGAGCCGCGTTTGTCGACCTTTCCGACTCTGGGCCACACCAACTTACGTTTCAAACTTTCGTGACACCCTTGGTTACGACCTTTTTCCCTAGATGAAGAAAAGCGAACACATTATGTTCATACAATACATTTTTATCATAATGCGTGTAATAATGTATTTCTTACGAATTCGGCTATTCCAAGAAATGATTTGGCGATAAATGCTTAAGATGTAGATGTTTTATCTGCGGAAGATGGGAACAAAAAAAACTCAGCCTGAACACGCCCTGGAGGCCCAACCGTTCCGACCGGCCACCGTGTCATCCTCAGCTCACAGGCATTACTGGATGCAGATACGGACAGTCGTGTGGAGAGCACACCTCTCTCCTGGCTGTTGTCAGTTTTGGTGACCGGAGCCGCTACTTCTCAGTCAAGTAGCTCCTCAGTTGACCTCACAAGGGCTGAGTGCAGCCCACTGGCCAACAGCACTCGGCAGACCCGGACACCGACCCATCCAAGTGCTAGCCAAGCCCGACAGCGCTTAACTCCGGTGATCTGACGGGAACCGGTGTTACCACTGCGGCAACTCCATTTGCCGGGAGATCAGAATGCATTAAGAATCCTACAAACATACCTGACGTGTTTTTGTGTATATCGCGTCGCAGCGGCTGAGAGACGCTGTGCAGTCTGACCACAGTCTAGGGCAGCGGTTCTCAAACTTTTTGAGCTTCGGGCGCACTTAAAAGGCAGCAAATATTTGTGGGCGCACTATACACACATTTCTGAGGAATATTCTACAACAGTAAATACAGGAAATCAATACTGTAATAAAACAACATTTAAGTCATTTTATTTTGGATTTCGCGTCCAGACTACAGAAAATACAACTTATATTAATAAAACACATACATTATCACAATATGAAGAAACAATTTTTGTATAAAAAATGTCAGAAATTCATGAAGTAAGATTGTCACCCAAATGCGACGGCCGAGCGCCGTGTTGCTTCCTACTCTTCCAGGACGAAAGGCAACAGAAACTATTAAGTGAAACGTATTAAAATGAAATAATGGATTAAAACTAACGATTAATTCAAATTATAGAGAAAAGTAATAATGCAATACAAATGAAACGAACCTTACGTCAATTCTTTCTAGCGTTCATGAGAAACATGAGCCTGATGTGTCCTCACGATTTCTTCAATGTATGGAGATACATTTGAAAGACAAACTTTCATTTCCTGGTCAATACATTGAAGACTTACTCTTTTTTTACATTTAATTGTGGCAAGCGCGGAAAATCCTAATTCACATAAATATGACGTCGAAAACGGAAGTAAAATGTTCAACGACCTTTTAGATATCGACACATATTCTTCTTTTATAGAAATCCAAAAAACTTTACGAGTCAACTCCCTCTGCTTAATCCTCAGTCCACGATCGGTAGATATAGCTGCCATTTCTCCTTCTTCTGATAATGTTAAGCCGAAATCACCTGAAGTTCCCATGAATGGGTTTCGAATCCAGCCTGTTTTTGACATTTCGAGAGTCGACATCGTGGAAATTTCGTTAACGCAGTCTGATATGCAATGACAGTGACTGAGACCTGGTCGTTACAGTGTGCTGTGCGATTTTTGGAACTCTACAAGGATCTACGGTGTTTGTGGAACATTAATCTTGGTACTTATAAAGGCAGAAACATGAAGGAAGATGCAATAAGTGACACTGTAAACGGAATGAGGGAAACTGTACCACACAGTGATGAAAATGTATAGTACTGTATACCATTCCAAAGGCCTCACCGCTGTGGTAACTCCGGTTTCCGTCAGATCACTGAAGTTAAGCGCTGTCGGGCTTGTCTGGCTCTTGGATGGGTGACCGTCCAGGCCTGCCGAGCGCTGTTGCCAAGCGGGGAGCACTCAGCCCTTGTGAGGCAAAACTGAGGAGCTGCTTGACTGAGGAGTAGCGGCTCCAGTCTCGTAAACTGACAACAGCCAGGACAGAGGTGTGCTCACCACATGGCCCTCCGTATCCGCATGCTGTGATGCCTAAGGGGTCAGGATGACATGGCGGCCGGTCGGTGCCGTTGAGCCTTCAGAACCTGTTCGGGCGGTGTTTGTTTCTATTCCATGGATCACTTCTGCAAACATTACAAAAGGACCATTCAAACATCTTCTCTGATAATTTCGGTACGTGAAAGTACCATATATTTTAGTATAATATGTACTAGGCATGTGGCCTCTTCTTTGTTAAAACAGCAATGCAGTTATATATTATTTAAGGAAATTTAAGTGCTGCATGTTACAACAGTCCCCCACATGTGTGATTTTATATGTTGTAACGTATCTGGTACACCAAAAGAAACACTGCAATGTACAGCAGCAGTCCTTCCAAATTTTAATTGCGCAATGGAATACCATACGATTCAGTTTGTTGCAAATTTAGATTCCTCGTTTTAAACAAGACACCTAAAATAGATCGGTTCGACCTTTCTATGCACGGAGTTGTGCTTTTCTCTTCTGATACAGTCTGTATTGCAAGTATATTGGAATGAGGTAAATGAATGGCCTGAAGCAAGATACGTCGCGGCAGCTTTCAACTTTAGACGACCAGGAATTGCATTCACATTAGATAATATTTTCTCTGAATGGAAGTGCTCAAAAAATGTTCAAATGTGTGTGAAGTCTTATGGGTCTTAACTGCTAAGGTCGTCAGTCCCTAACCTTACACACTACTTAACCTAAATTATCCCAAGGACAAACACAAACGCCCATGCCCGAGGGAGAACTCGAATCTCCACCGGGACCAGCCGCACAGTCCAGACCGCTCGGCTAACCCCGCGCAGCAATGGAAGTGCCTGAGAGTCTCAGTAAATGATGGAAACTACATCTGTTCATTCGGCAATGGTTTTCGAAGGAAGCTTCGTCCTCAATTCCCCAACTGCCTTATTAGCTTCTAGACACTCCCATCTCTTCTTTCCTAGCAATCTACTTTCGAACCCTTACCCTGTTCGACCGGTCGGTAACTTCGATCGTTTTAATTCAGTGTGCGCCACGTTGAAGAGCTAAGCTGGATCTGCTCGGACTGAAAATTCTCACACTCGCGCGCAAGGTGACAGGCTGACGTAAACATGCTCGAGCAAACGCCACTTCACAGGACACTTTGTTTACGATTCTCTCGCAACGTGCAGTCGCCAGCTCGTGATGTGATGGCGTGGTTAATGACTCTCGATCACGGGGCCCCGGGTTCGATTCCCGGCCGCGTGGCGGATTTCCTCCTCTCGGTACTGGCTGTGTGTGCATCAGCGACGCGTCAGCTGAAGAAAGTTGCGCGAGGCGGAAGATGTCCGCTGGCCAGTAACGCTAGACGCGCATTTCATTCTGTTGTAAATTACAGGTATTTACTGAAGAGTGTCGATTTAGTTTACGATCAAAAACTCACTAGTAACGAGCAAAGGACTTGGCCTTTTGCAGAACGACCTCTTACAAGTACCCAACAACATGGGGTTCCGTTCGGTGCACTTTGCAAGGTCGCTGTTACTGTGTGCTCGTTCTACATAAATAACGTTGCCTCAGCTCGCGGTGACTTCCCCCTCTGCAGTCAGCCCCACACGCCTCCCCTGTCAGAACAGCAGGATGTTCCTCTGCTGGGGGGGGGGGGGGGGGGGCTGCAGCACAGCCAGTGGCGTTACACCAACACGACGGCCGCAGCGAATGTGTTTCAGTTTAACTGAGCGACTGATTGAAACTCAGTTTAGGAGCGGAAACGTCGATACACTGGCACATGTCTGATACAAGAACACTGCATATCCCGTGCTAATCTCAAGTTCTTGCATCGACGCTCGCACGCAGTCGCAGTCACTCGTAATAGCCGGCTTACGGCAGCTAACCGAACCAGTTACCAGCAGCATTACCAAACATATTATCTGTGACAGAACGCTCTCTCAAATATTACACAATTTAGCCAGTACGAATGTTCAGTTTGCGGTCACTGCTGGTATGACATGCCACGCCGATCTTGTTTATACAAAAGTCACTGTTTGCGTATTAAAATCGATATTTCCGTTTTCGTTTTTGCCACAAGTTCGCATGCACTTTGCGGCACTCCACGGTCAAGTTTTATTCATTATTCTGCAAAATTACCACATTTATCCAGAGCTCCTTATATTCGCATCCGAAAATAATGATAGCTAAGCTCCCAACTTCACAGAGCCGTTATGTAGCTCACAAAATACGCGTGACCGTACTACCCTCTGATTGGATGATACACACCGTAGCCAATCCGCTACTAGTATTAAGCTGGGCAATCCCGCGTGTTTCATACATGACTAGTCACAATTTAACAGCTTTTATGAACAATTTACTAAATGAACAAATTTTGAAACTCCACAAGCCTGAAAATACCTCGCGCTTTAAATAACACAATTACCATGAAATGCTTCTTGTTTTTCCGGGTCCCATAAACTGCCTAGTTCTACATACAAAATTCCCCTGAGAGTATAATTCAGTTCCTCTACACCATCACAGTTTCCACGCTAACATATACTCAGTTAATGGACATAACAATATTCATTTACTATCTTACATTCCATTCATTCCATCGTTCACAGCAAACAAACAATCTAGCGGTAACTAACGAGCGTCATATTAATCACAGTAACATGAGTTTTGTTTCCAGAATCTGTTTTAACTTCTTGATAGTTTCGTAGTGCGTGAGAATCTGACACCTTCCGATGGCGGCCGTAACTACCTGCAAGCAGTCAGCGGACCACGACTCGTTGCCTGAAGCTGTCTGCTCTCTACCGTCTCTTACTTAACACAGGTGCGATGCGAAGCGCCGCGTCTCGACTTCCAGACAAATCAGCCAATGTGTAACATGGGAAACCTGTGAGAAATGCAATATTTACATTATTTGACGTACCAGATAATCCTCCACAACTCTGGCTGAAGAGAAAACCACACAGACGCGACAATCAAACGTCAAGAGAACAAAAGAGTTTTCCGACACGAAGAAACCAATGGCCGACGGCCTTCACTTAACGAGCAAGAGCAGCATTGATTGTGTAGATTTGTCAGTGCTAACAGACAAGCAACACTGCGTAAAATAAACGCAGAAATCAATGTGGGACTTAATATATATATATATATATATAAAATCAAGAATCCATCGAAATTAAAATCACTGACTATGACCTTATGACCTACAGCTCGATATCCAGCAATTGCAAGGTTAAAATGGGCGTACCGGACATGAAATCAAAGTATGTTCATGTATGGCGGTAATGTAACCATGAGTGACGTCACAGCCGGCAGCTGGGTTGTGTAATGGTGTACGAGGAGCCCACCAGCAGTCACTCCACTTGACAGTGGCTGAGAAGCACTTGGTCGAAAGCTCACGCCACTTCAGTCCCTTGAAGCAACTGGAACCCCGAGAACATTTTAACATTTTATTCTGTAGGCAGAAACTGCTGAAATAAACAGCACTTTCCACCATTTACACATTTCCATAGCCACAGTCTGCAGAACTGCGTTCACAATCGTAGTGTTAAGTGAAATACTGATATTGGTTAAGTGCTTGTAAACTATGACTTTGTCAAAAACTTGTAGCTATTGTAGTTCTTAAACGAAACATAATATTTCGGTTTACCGGGCTAATCCTTTACCTACCATATAATTTTCAAAAGTGCTGTACCTTAGAACTTACATAGTGACGTACTATGCGCAGATCTAACAAATTATCACTGAAATCATAGACATCTGTTACAATGTTAAAAGTGAGGATGGCAGATTGTGTTCGGGTGGAGAGAGTGCGACAGCCAATAACAAGCTGTGAACACCCTCTCCCCACCCCCAAAACCAAACCACAGATGCGGACCTTCAGTTACACTGCACTCTCTCACTCTATCTAAGGAATGTTAGATATGTAGTATAGCTTTTCTGTGAGGAATATGCTCTTCATACAAGGAACATAAGGCAAAATTAATTCTTTTCTTCCCCACATTAATGTAGTCTCGATTAAAGTTCTCACTGCAGTCAACAAAGAAAGCACTCAAATGTATACAGAAAGTGTTCAGCTATCTGTTATTTATGAAATTGAATTGTTAAATTTTCTTCTGTTTGAAATTAATGTCCATAATAAACATCACTAAAAACTGTAACAGCCTCTAAATTTCATCTTTAAGATTTTCTTGCCACATCAGAATCACATGCTGTTTCAGATGATGATGGTTGCTGTATTTAGGGATTTTTTGGGGGGTATTGGGGGTGGTGATGGTTTGGATGTATACGCCTTTCCATTGCAGCCCAGAGAGAAATAAGTAGACTGTACTAGTTGGCCAAGGATCTATATATTTCTTAAGGCGCTTGTAATGTGAACTGTGGTGGGGCATCTTGCATTATACTGCTGGAATATTGCATTTGGTACCATAGTCATGGGAGTGACAAGAGGATTTACCATATGTCTCACATATTGGCAGCTATTCAGCGTTTCTTCAACAATTACAGAGCCAGCCCAATTGTCATATCCAGTACCTCCCCACAGCAGGGGAATTGAAGTATGTGTCTGCAGAACTGATGCTTCCTGCGACCTGTCACCAGGTCATCTACAGGCATGTGGATGACAATCTGAGTGCTACAGACAGAACCAGGACTCGCCGTTGAAGAGCAGAGAATTACAGTCAGTGTTCCAGTTGACTATGGATGTACACCACACAAGTCTTTGTTGTATGTGGTATGGAGACAACAGGAGATGACCCACGTCAACTTGAGATCTCAACCCAGCTTCCAGTAATCTGATGCTGGCACACTGCCCATCAAATCAGCTCAGAATTGAATTTTCACTCAGCAGCAGAGTGCACACAGATATGAGACTTGCTGGCAGATTAAAACTGTTTGCTGAACCGAGACTCGAACTCAGGACTTTTTCCTGCTGCGGGCAAGTGCTCCACTAACTGAACTACCCAAGCACAAATCGTGACCTGTCCCCCAAGTTTTCCTTTGCCAGCACCTCGTGCTGTATCTTCCAAACTTCTTAGCAGTTCTCCTGCAAAACTTACAGGAATAACACTCCTGGAAGGAAGAATATGGCGGAGAATTGGCTTAAACACGACCTTGAGGATGTTTCCAGAATGAAATTTTCACTCTGCACTGGAGTGCGTGTTGATATGAAACTTCCTGGCAGATTAAAACCGAGACTGGAATTCAGGATCTTTGCCTTTCATAGGTAAGTGCTCTGCTGACAGATACACAAGCATGACTCCCTAACCGTCCTCACAGCTTCACTTCCCCCAATACAGAAAGATACCGAACTCAAGTCTCGGTCCAGTAGACAGTTATAATCTGCCAGGAAGTTTCGTCTCTGCTCAGGTTTCAGCTGTTGCCTATATGAAAAAGCTAGTCGTTCCATTTTAAAATCTGTTTGTAGTGCAGTTCTTCTGGATGGCCATGTGCGTACCCTTCTTGCCACACTGTTGTCCTGCAACCCTATCATTCATCCATTGCACTTCAGACTGTGATCACTGTGTGATCTGCCAGTATGCTGCTCCCACGTCCATCAAGCCAGTGACCCAAGACTTCTCAAAGCCATCTCGTGCACATTCTCTAGGCATACCGTTTTGCAGACTCCTAGAGATAAGGGCCAGTGACACCCAGTATCTATTATAAAACTAAAACTAAACTAAACTCCTCCAGAACAGGCCATAAAAGCCCAACAGTACCAACTAGCTGCCATGTCATCCTCAGCTCACAGGCGTCACTAGATGCAGATATGGAGGGGAATAGCTACCATGCACTCACATAATTCTTCATCTACAAGAATGACTTTTTTTCTTTGGTGACAATAAGCTACACGCTAAAATTTTAACCAACATATCCAATGGGCTTTAAATTACTTGACTACCTATATGACTGATTTCAAACAAGGTTTTCACAGAGTAACATTTTGTATCTCCAAACCCCCCCCCTCTCTCTGTGTGAGTGTGTGTGTGTGTGTGTGTGTGTGTGTGTAAGTCTGTGTGTGTGTGTGTGTGTGTGTGTGTGTGTGTGTGTGTGTGTTTTAGATACGTTGTGGAGGTCATGTTCATGTCACTGCTGCTATACTAAAACTGATGTAAATCATAATGTGATTTACAGGATCCTGACTGAGGAACAGAAGCAGACGCTGGCTGGGAGGCTGATCATTGCTGCGTCACAGGGTCAGACCGGCCAAGTGCGGGCGATCCTGGATGCGGGGTCGCCAGTCAACGCGACAGACGCCAGTGGCGACACTGCCCTGCATGAAGCAGTGGTGAATGGCCACGAAGAAACTGTCAAGTGCCTGATTGATGCCGGGGCAGATGTCAACGTCAGGGACTCGGATGGGATGACGCCTCTGCACTAGGCTGCATGTAGAGGTGGCGAGCAGCACATTGTACGGATGCTACTGGCGGCATCAGCGTGTGTAGATGTCCAGCACGATGCGGGGGAGACTCCACTCCATGTGGCTGCCAGATGGGGGTGTGCATATGCAGCGAAGGCACTGCTGCTGGCCGGTGCTAGGAGGGACATAAGGGGTAACAGTGGGCAGACACCTGCGGACGTGGCAGAAGCAGATGCGGTACAACTATTTAGCACTGAACAAATCTTGTGATTAATGCTTTTTATCTGAATTCTTCTTGTATTGCATAAAAATTTGCTCTTAATTTTTTTAAAGTTTGAAACACAATACATCTTAAGGACCACACATCAAAGAAATTTTAAGAGGGGGTTGGCGCAAATTTTTATCTGTATTACTATATAAGGACAAGTCATTGCTTATCACATGATACTGTAATGAATGGTCAGACAGATACAGGACATACATAACATATAAAGAGGAAAAGTTTTTATTAAAAGTCTCTAAAAGCTCTTGACTGATATACTTCAGATTTGCACCTGATACTCTCATCAATATTTACTTGGATATATGCTATGTACTTCATTCACAATTATGACATACTCGTATAAATGTTCCTGTAACATTGACAGGGGAAAGGAGGTTACTAACCGTCTCGAGATGTTCTCAACTGATATAGTTCAAATTTCTACACAATACTTCCATGAACTATTGAATGGACATAGGCTATATATATTTAATATATATATAAAATACAAATATATTTTTAATCTATAAAGGGGAAACGTTGTTGCCAAAAATCTCGAAAAGATCTTCACCGAATTAAATCAAATATTTACACGATACTCTAACGAACAATCAATTTATGATACATAAATATATGTGTAATATATATGGGGGAAAGTTAATCACCAAATACCTGGAAAAGTTCTTGACTAAATTACTTGAAATTTATACACAATGCTCTAATGAATAGTAAAAGGGGATACTTTGTTACCAAAACCCTCGGAAAGTGCTTCACCGATTTATTTAGAATTTGTATACTAAACTCTAACAAACATTTTTACAGGTATAGGTTACATATGTTTCAAAATGGCAATATATAGGTTTTCTGTTAAAACCGACCGTGAGGAAGAAAATGTGTGGTTTAGGTATGTTTCTCACAGTCAGTTTCAACTACAATACGGGGCGAATAACCCATCAGAAAAATTGTTTGTCCCATATATATTCTTTCTATTTACATACAATTTCAATGACAAATTGTATACATGGCATTGTACTGTTTTGTTTTCGTCTTCGCCATTGTTTATACAGGAACGAGGAACTGGTATTTATGGCTTATTGGCTTATTATTAGAAAAATAATACAGAATCTGAATCATCTGAAACTTTGTAATCCTACCCATTCACAGATTGAAATTATGCAAAACACTGTCATTAAAGCTACTGTCTTCACAGATCCAGCCGGTGGACAGGTGTCTCTCACACCCTGTATACCAATGATGTCAACTAGCATACCCATTCATTTTAAGTGGCTTCAGTTCCCAATCGAGGTTTTGTTCTCAATAACAATAAACAAGGCTAGAGCTCAGAGAGAGGGGTAAGAGGGCAGAGAAGTGGAAATAGACATAGAGGGCGGAGGAGGAGGTGGGGAGGAGGTCATGCACAGAGAGGGGCGGGGGAGGAGTGGCAGATGGACAAAGAGAGAGGGTGTAGGAGATGGACAGAGAGAAGAGGGGAAGGAATTTAGCTTAAGTGTCAAATTCCCACTTATATTTAGTAATTAAGAAAAACTGCCGTGTCTGCTATGCTAAAACAAAAACTTACTTCAAAAACGGTTCAAAAGGCTCTGAGCACTATGGGACGTAACTTCTGAGGTCATCAGTCCCCTAGAACGTAGAACTACTTAAACCTAACTAACACATCCATGCCCGAGGCAGGATTCGAACCTGCGACCGTAGCGGTCGCGCGGTTCCAGACTGTAGAGCCTAGAACCGCTCGGCCACTCCGGCCGACTAACTTACTTCGCTCACCTGATGTGGATTCATCAGCCAATAAACAAACTGCATTCAGATGCATTGTCCACAGTGTATTCCTTTTTTTTAAAGAATATCCACTCGATTCGTAGTGTAATCTGAAAACTGTGCTCTGACTTTGCTTCACCTCAATACTCTCATCAGATCCTACTTGTAAATCGTTTAATTACGCAAGCTGAATATCGGCATTGAGTAAACAAGTGGAGGGTTTATTCATCAGTTCCGTAGACTCCCGACGAGTTCACGGAGAAACTACTAATGTATTTCACAGGAAACGGTCACTGTACACATCTGACCAGTCGGTTCTGCCACAGCGATGTGTTTGAGAATCAGCAGCTGGGAATGCGTCTGCACTAAGGCTCTCCGACTGCGTTCGTTTATGTTTGCAATCCTGAGTTCGAATTCTTTATTTATATTTGGGAGTTGGTATGGAGAAAGGCATATATGTATTCTCTTTCCTCGTGGTTTCTCGGCATTAGTGTCTGTATCAGCCAGCTTGCATTGTTATGTGTTTTCGTACAACATACGCGAAGTTTGTATGGTGGCAGTACTCACACATCTGCAGTTAGGAGACAGGTGATGTGCGTTGGCTACTGGAGGGAGACAGGGTGCTGTGTAAAGGTATAATCGCAGGACAGCAATGCCTAAGAAGCCAGCATTCAGATACGCAGTACAGGAATCACACGGACAGTGACACTGAGGTGCTGTGTGTCGTTTACTAGTAAGGCCTCTGCAGATTCTTAATGTCATCACGTCGCTGGAAGAGTCGAATCCTGTTCTGAAGTTTGGCAGATGTTGTACAGGCTTGTCAAATGGAGGTTAACAACCTCCATTTGATGCACAGAAAGTATCTGGGTTAATTCTGCGTAGAGATAAATGGAAGGCCACTTCGCTTGTTTACAAAAATGGTCGCAGCTCATATGTCGTCCGTCTTTTCGCTACAGGAAAAATAGGGATAGCCACCGCTATTTAATTTATAATGCACATGATCAGACTTCCTCTTCTCTGTGTGAATAAAGATTATGCTGCAGTCGCATTGCGACATGATTTCCCAGTGCACCACACTGAATGTAGCACCAAAAACGCCGAGTCTGGGGCTGCGACATGCAGTAAGGTAGCACTATATCAAACACTTGTACGGATAAAGTCTTTCTGTTGCTTCTTTCTTGTACGTTGTGTATAATTTTAGTGAACTACCGTATTAATCACATGTATGTTAGGTAGGGCATAGTGTAACATGGCGTACTCCAGTCTGTCTCTTTCCAAGAATTAATCCCGACTGGCGGGCTCTGCTGGTTAAGCGGATGTGGCATGTTAATTTCAAGAGGTGGCCAGATGCCCTTCCTTCCGCCCCCCCCCCCCCCGCGTGGAATTAGCGCACTAGTGTAATCCGTGGAATAGTGCGAACGTGTTGAGATGTCTGCGAACCGTGTAACTGAGGCGGAACGTGGGAACCAGCCCGGCATTCACCTAGCGGGATGTGGAAAACCGCCTAAAACCACATCCAGGCCGGCCAGCACACCTGTCCTCGTTGTTAATCCGCCGGTTGGATTCGATCCGCGGCCGGCGGGCCTACCCGAGTCTAGGAAGCAGAGCGTCAGCGCACTCGGCTGCCCTGGCGGGTTGAACATGGCGTACTCCACTGCAGAGTGAAAATTCATTCTGACAACATCCTCCACACTGTAGCTAAGCCATGGCTGTGCAATATCGTTTCTTCTAGGAGAGCTAGTCATGCAAGTTTCACAGCAGAGCTGTTAAGTTTGGAAGGTAGGAGATGAGGCACTGGTGGAAGTAAAGCTGTGAGGACGGATCACGCGTCGTGCTTGGGTAGCTCAGTCAATAGAGACCCAGCCTGAGGACGGCAGGGCACCCACGTTCAACTCTCGGTCCAGCACACAGTTTTAATCTGCCACGCAAGTTTCATACCACTGTTTGACTTGCACTTGCGTTTGCGTGCTGTTTTGCACACAAACTACTTTTATTGTTGAAGTTTTCTAGTGTGAGCTATGGAGTCGTGAGACGATAATGTAACAATACTGTGTAAGGGAAACATGCTCAATAGAAAACAGTCGGAACACTAAAAAGTCCAACCAGAGACATAAGAAAGATTATAAATTGATTAGATGCATCCTGTTAGGAGAGAACAGTCTGAAGAACCACAAGCTTTCGTATTTTTTTTTTATTAAAGAGGAACAGCACAATAAATTTTCCTGCAAGTCTACAAAAACAAAAATGTGTAGTGCTGAGTAATTCAAAATTAAAAATTTGTGAAGAAGCTTATCAGTCTCGTGGCCTATGTTCAAATCAGCTGTAGTTACATTATGGGTGTGTCACCGGTTTTATACGCTTTTGATGTCGTAACCAAATACCTCAAAATATTTTTTCCTTCGGTCATGCTATCCCTGCTTTGAATGTTTGCTTGGTTTTTATGTCCCTAATGGTGGTGTTAGGAACAGGCCACTGAAACAGTCCACGAGTCGTAGACCCGCAGTCTCCGTACCTGACTGGGTGTCGTGCTCCTCTCGGTGTCGCCGTGTAACACCGACGCTGCAGTGGTGCTGCTGCTCAGCACCCGTGAACCGTGACACAGCTTCTCCCCTGTGAACTTCAATCCACTGTACTGAACATGCCAAAAGAGACTTTTCTCGTTCCGTTGGAATAACACTCTCACAGAAGTTCATCTCAATGTATTTCCTACAACGTACAACTCTAACTTCTCTTAATGAATCGGCTACACGTTATATTCCAGCTGGACGCTCTCATGCGTCAGTCTCACACGAGACCCAAAACAATAGTGTAACAAAAACAGAACATGAGTGCCACGACAGTTCCTCCAGCATCACGGAGCTCTCGCGCACTCCACGGCTCTTCCTCACAGCCTCACACGGCAAACGACTCCGCCCAGCAGGTAGAGGAGCCGTCCGCGGCCCGCATCGCTGGCAGCACAGTATCGCCACGACCACGATCTGCACAAAGCGTCAGATAAGCCCCCGAAAGTGGAACGCTGCTTGCTTACCAACTACCTTAACCCACGAACGTCTTTCAATGGACAATGACTATCGAGGATGAGCAACATCTCATTCTATGGATGACGTTTCACGCCTTGTGCTCCATCGACAGTGCGGTAAGTTTTGTCAAATAGCCTTATTGAGAGGTTTTATGTGCATTTCACATTTCAGTTACTGTACTTTACTGGCATTATCTTCCTTACGCGTACCTTAATGAAATCTGTGCTTTGCATATGTCACTGCAGGCGTCAGGAACTATTTGAGGCACAGAAGCTGGCATAAATTTCTCCAGTTGCAGTGTGTAAATTCTATCTGTTCTTCAGGTTATGTCGCTCATCAGAAATTAGTGTTCCACTTTCAAATTTTCTCATTAGTTGTAACGAGAAGCTAAAGTGTCAAGTGACGTAGTTGCAAGACTTTGGATTAGTGCGAAGGAAGAAGGGAGCTGCAGTTTAGTGACAAGTGCTGCACACTTGCATAAAAATTGAGACATCCAATAATACATTTTTATTTTCCTATTACATTTAGTTTGCTTGACGTAGAACAACACACCCAGCATGCGGAATAATCCTACGTGAATA